>NC_092209.1:50232351-50244556 GCF_043381705.1 Parasteatoda tepidariorum | reverse complement strand
TTTAATCTTTTTAATGTTAACAAGTAAATAAGACAAACTATTCATATTTATAAATAAAAGAAATTTTTAGACAAATATTTCCTACCACTTTCTTATTTTTACTAGTTTTCCTTTACTGTGATCTGATAGGACTATCCTTAAGTTAATATTTTTTTATTAATAACGGCAGGCACTGAGCTTTCGGTCTTCGTCTAAGAAGATGCCGGAAGTGTTGCTCATTTATCGTTACCCAGTGGGCACCTGTGAACCAAAGTCACGGAGGCGAGCAGCATTACCCTGGCCACACTGCCACAAATAGCCGTTCATAGGGTGGGCCACATTCACACATCAGAAGACAACACAGAGAGAGAGAAACATCCATGCCCACAGCAGGATTCGAACCAGCAGCCATTGTCTTCGCAGTCAGGCACGCTAACCACTCGGCCACCTGGCCGGCACTCCATATATATATGAATGATAGTTTTGTACTCTACTAGTCCAGGGTCACCGATTGAAGAGTGAAGAATGCTAAAAACTCTTCATGTATCAAAGGAATGGACGAAATATTGTGGTATTAATGCTAGGATTTGAGCCCCTACTCGACCGATCCTGAGATTGACCGATTAGCTCTCTCAGGAACAGTATATACCCAACAGCACCGAACAAAATGGCTTCATAAGCACGAAAATGGAATAATTCGCTCTATTCCGTATTAAGTAAAGATAATCAATAAACGTTTTTTCTCACGCTTAACAGTTTAAATACTTTCTTTCAAAGTTATTTGACGGTTTTGGTTGAATATGGTAAATTAACAATTAAATAAATTGCTATTTAACCAATTTTACCGAGAAATTTCTAACAGTGCATACATTAAACGTTATCTTATTCCTCTTCTTTCTGCAAAAAAAAAACTTGTTATTGTGACCCCCTCAATTAGTAGATGTAAAACAGTTTAATGGAATTCATAACAAAAATGGATCAAGTAATTAATATGTTAATTAAATAAACAAATGACGGTGATCAATCGAAAAATATTCAACTAGTAACAAAGTTGAAATGCTGCCACTGCTGACCAAATTAGAAAACTACTTGAAATGTAAAATCATTTATCGAATTATGGGACAGGGGATTCATTACCGCCATTTCTTGTAAATATGGCACTTGAATATATAATTTGGCTCGATATTTTGTGTTTATATATTTTTTGCATATATATTTTTGAATATATATTTTGTGTTGGGGGCTCTATTATCATAAACACCATTCAGCTTTGAGTTATTGCTGATGATATCGTCATTTTGAATAGATTTAGAATTGTTCTAATTTCCTTTACACAGTTAGAAATTTCTCGAAACAGATGGTTAAATAACAATTTATTTAGTTGTCACTTTACCATATTCGAAGAAAACAATCTAATAACCATAAACAAGATGATATTCAAACTGTTAACTGCGATAAAAAACCATAATTAACAGCTTTCACCGATTATGGGCAAACAATTTCACACCATATAAATTCGAAGTAAGTGTTCAATAGAAATAGTAAAAAATACAATGAAAGTAATAATAAGAAAAATGTGATCGGGTACGCTCTGAGCTTCTGCTAAAAATACCGTATACTGCATGCAATTACTAAGACATTTTTGTCCACCGGGTCATCACTTACTTATCAGGAACTTGACTCCAATGAAAAATATAGGCAAAAATCAATCTGGTAAACTCCACCTACGCACCAATGGTACACCGCAACTTCTCCTGGCACCCTTCAATTGCGATCGAAGCTCCCAGACTGCCTTGGCCAGATTCTCAACTGGTCACCTAAAATGTCTAACATTCGAACGTGGGACAAAAATTTGCCCGACTTGCAAAAAATGCTGTGCCCATCCAGCCTAACCGAAACATATACTTGATTGTGTCGGACTATCCAGGGCGGACTTCCGATCCCCTTCTTGTCATCGACTTTCTGGCTGTCAATAACTTTTTGCAGTTGATCTGACTAAAGTCAGATCTATGAGGATAAGAAACAACAACAACTAAAACATTAGAATGGTGGTCCTTTTGATCTCAAATTTTAAATGCAAGCCACTTAGCATTAATAAAAATGTTGCCATCTATTGCTTAAGTTGACAAATATGTAGAATATAAAATGTTGAGTTGGGGTATTTACTCATTCATTATTCATATAAACATGGAATAAGCAAATTAGCCACCGAGTGAGACTTTTGATACTAAATTCTTTTTTAACGAAAATTAAAACTACACAACCTATTGAACAGCTACGCCATTTTATATTTTTCATTCCCTCTGGTATATCACGTATTATTGTGCTCTCTATCCCACTCGATGTCTTATGTGCATTTTTGAAGTGCGTTTCGGTGGCGCTTTGGGTTTTGGCACACTGCGGGTAGACAACAGGGGGTTGTGGGTTCGTTCCAGCAAGCTGATTATGTGTGTGTAACAAGATGCACTTTAAACCTACCATATGGCTTAAAATTCTTTACTTCGTTGTGGCGTGGAAGGTTAAAGACAGGAGTACCAGATCAGGAGCTGTCCACGTCAGAGCAAGATCAAAATTATGTGGCTCTCCTGAAATTCACATTAAAAGATAGTGCCCTTGCAAGTGAGAGTAGCAGCTGGACCACGGTTGGGTAGTGTGTGCTATTTTTAAAGGATATTTTATACATTTTATATTAAAATGTTTTTTTAATCTTGGTAGAATTTTGCATGAAATGAAACATTAATTTTAAAATCTTAAAACTCTTATAAAAAAACTGCTTCTTTCCTTTCATTTTTTTTTCTTTTTTGATAAATGTAAAAAGTAAATTTTCATCGTCTAAACACGTCCAAAGTAAACTGTAAAGCACCAAAAGTACTTTGAATTGTAATATACTGCACCTTTTTTATCTTCTTTGGAACTATCATACATAGTATTTTAGTTTTAGTTTTAATTATCATATGTAACTATCATCTCATCATTGGTAATTAAAATTGAAGCTTCACACAACTTTTCTACAATTATAGAAAAGATCAAAAGCTGAATATACTACGGAACAAAAAAAAACTGAATATACCATAATTTTTACTGTAATAAGTACCGTAAAATCACTGAAAAACTCAAATTTAATAAATATTACTGTAAATATTACAAAATAATATTTTACGGTAAAAATAGATTTTACGGGTGATGAACCCTAAGTACCGATACTTTAAACCGTAATTTAGTAGAGAAAAATGTAGAAAAAAATAAATAGAATTGTTTGTAAAACGTTAACTTTTATACTAAAAAACTGATAAAAAAAATTAGGACTGACGCGCAGGAAAAGGAAAATAAAATAAGTTTTTATGATTTTATTCGAAAATTGCACTAACATAATTACGAAACATAATTCCCAATGTCACTTATCCAATCCTTATCCGTCTAAAACTACTTAGAATTGGCAAGTTTGGGATTCGGAAATGTCAAATAAATTGGATCAAGTACAATTCTAGGTGCAAGTACAATATGTTGTTGCATACCACTACATGAAGGTGTCAACTTCACCATTATGCTATTTCCGATTCTCCATTAGTCTGCTCTCACGTTACCGAAAGCGTTTCCACACACCTCGTGCTGACAGATAATTTGATCAGTTCGCCATTTCTGAAACTCCAGTTATTAGTATTATAATTCCCACATAAAAGATTAAATGAACCGCGTGTTCAGTTAATTTAATGGGAATACTGGGTTACTAAGTTCCACGCAAGTTTCTGTATTATTTTAAACGATTCATATTAACAGTTGAGGTAAATAAAGTTTTCAATCACTGTTATTTGTCTTTTTACGAATTCAAAAAAGTATAATATGTGTTACATATTTTTAAAAGTTGTTTCTGAAATAAAAGTACAGTGCAAATCTCGAAATAAATAGTTCTGAATTCTGGAAGACACTGTTTTGCTTTGGAATAAAATATTACTGTTAATTTTATATGTTTTTAATGATTTTGTTCCCACATAAAACATTAAATGAACCGCGTGTTCAGTTACTTTAAATACTGGGTTACTAAGTTCCACGCAAGTTTCTGTATTATTTTAAGCGATTCATATTAACAGTTTTTCATTCACTGTTCTTTGTCTTTTTTCAAATTCAAAGAATTGTAATATGTGTTGCATATTTTAAAAAATTATTTCTGAAATAAAAGTACAGTGCAAAGCTCAAAATAAATAGTTCCGAATTCTGCAAGACACTGTTTTGCTTTTTGGAATTAAATATTACTGTTAATTTTATATGTTTTTAATGATTGTGTTCCCACATAAAAGATTAAATGAACCGCGTGTTCAGTTACTTTAATGGGAATACTGGGTTACTAAGTTCCACGCAAGTTTCTGTATTATTTTAAACGATTCATATTAACAGTTGAGGTAAATAAAGTTTTCAATCACTGTTATTTGTCTTTTTACGAATTCAAAAAATTATAATATGTGTTACATATTTTAAAAAGTTGTTTCTGAAATAAAAATACAGTGCAAAGCGCAAAATAAATAGTTCTGAATTCTGGAAGACACTGTTTTGCTTGGAAATAAAATAGTACTGCAAATTTTCTATGTTTTTAATGATTGTGTTGTTAGAAACTTTATTGAAAACAACTAAATATAAAATAATAATAAATTATGCAAATAGTTGAAAACCGCCATCTCAAAAATTGTTACTGTAATAGCAAAAATAATATTAAATATAATGATAACACATTATGAATTAATTTTCTGTTACTATCTAAAAAATAAAGAATGAAAAAGGAGAAAAATATAAATAAAGCAGTAATAAATCATACAGATGTATTAAATTACTATCCTCTGTAAAAAAAATTCCAGATCCAGTTATTGCATAAAGTGCATCATCCGTAAAATTCCTTTTTACCATTAAAATAGTACACTGCATATTTTACAATAATATTTATTTCATTAGTGTGATTCAGTAATTTCACTGTAAATATTACTGTAAGAATTACAGTATATCATATTGTTTGTTCCGCTACATGTTCAAGTGAAAATAAACTTTACGGTAAAAAGTGACGGTACTTTTTACTGTAATCTAATCCAAAATGCAGTGTACTGCAAATAAGTAGAATTAAAGAAAAAATAATCATAAATATAATAATATAAATTATACAAATAAAGGAAAATTAGTATTCCTTAAAAAATAGAACAATAAAAAGCAGTTTTAAACAAACAAAATTGAATGATAGAATGAATTCTAATTAATTATACTAGGAAAAAGTAGAATTACAAAAAAAAATTAATGAGTTACTAGAAAAAGTATTCCATTAAATACTAATTTAAATTCCACTAATAAAGAGAGATTTTAATTCATCTCATTTGATAATTTCATTTCATTTCCTGATTTCATTTTTTCATTTGAAAGATGATCTTAACATTAGTTTTATTTTTATTCATATAATTCTCAAACAAAGCAAACTGGGCACATCATGTATGTTTTCCATAAACCTTAAATGTCTGCTTATTCATGCAACAAAAGAAAAAGATATTCTATGAATAAACCGCGATCGAATTTACCAATACTAATAAGTATTTCTCTTGAAGTCAAAATAAAATAATATAATTCAGTAATTAGTTTTTACTTTTTTTCGTTTGCAAAACACTTTGTGCTTCTATCCAATCATTAGAATTTTTTCTTCAGTTTTTCATCTTAAAGAGAACATAAACATTTGAATAAACAATTATTAATTATGATACAATATTATGAGTTATCCAGCCAAAACTGATACTATATTTAATAATTGTACTAGGCTTCTAAATTTGGCAGTATAGCTTAATATTCCCCACGTGTCTTAATAGATGAAATATATTCGATAACATTATGTAATAATAATGATTTCAAATTGTAAATAAAGCTATATTGTTTCAGTGCTGTAACATGCTTGTATGTTTGCATTTATAACAAATATTAAATTAGCAGATTAGAAGTAATTAATTTAAATAATATATTTCCTAAAAACTTAAATTCCGTTTTTCTTATTTGAAATTATTTTTTAATTATTTTATCAATTTCAATAAATTATTAAAATTTTATTGAAATCTATTTTGATTTTTTTCGTAATTTTTTTAACAATTTATTAACAATTATTCATTTAATAAATAATGCATGTAATATTTTTTTTAAATGTAATGCACTCTAGGATTAATGTATTTAAACATTTATCCTAATAGCTCTTTAAAAGTAATCCAATGATTGTTTCAAAATCATAGAGGATTTTGTAGATAATCGTTAACAAATATTTAGAAACAAAATATTTTTAGGATGCCCTCATAGAAATGTATCTTGCGCTTAATCAGGGAAATATTTCTGGGATGTCATTAGAGAAATATTTTGGTAGATATCATTGAAATAATTCTAGTACGTATCAGTAAAACATTTCTGGTATGTCATCAGTGAGCATTTCTATGATGTCATTAGGGAAATATTTTAATATGTCACCATTGACGTAATTTTGGTATGTCATCATTGAAATAATTCCTGTATGTCATCATTGAAATAATTCCTGTATGTCATCATTGAAATAATTCTGGTATGTATCAGTGAAACATTTGTAGAATATCATCAGGGTAGGTCCCCATTGATATCTTTCTGTCATATCCTCATCGAAATATTTCCTGTGTGTCATCATTGAGATATTTTAGAACTTAAACGGAACTTTTTAAAGTGTCTTTTTAACTAATAAATGGAACAAAATAGGATTGAACATCTAAAGTGTAATTATGACATTTCGTGCTGTTAAGGTGTTTTTTCTATAATTTAATTATTTTTGGTATTATATATTTTCTTAACACTCTTCTGAAATATCCTTATCTCTAAAGACGTAGCAATGTTTAATCCTTTAAATAAATAAAAAAATTATTAATAATTTTTTTCCAGCATTAAAAATTTTCCTCTCATTATAAGTACCTTTACGTATTTTCTTTTTATGCTATTAAAAAATACTAAAATAAAGATACTAGAAAATAATATTTTAATCGAATTTTCTATCTAAAATATTCTATAAAGTACAATTTCACATTGAAAATTAAAATGCGGCATTTTTTTCTTAATTATGACTGAACATTTTTTTCAAAAAATCAGTTATGACCATTTTATTCTCCCGAACTCTATTATTTTTCTATTTTAAAGATTTTTTTTTACAAAAATAAAGCATATCTAAATCTTATTCGGCTTACGAACTATTGTTATTAATTTTTTTAGAAGTCAGTTTTTATTAGAAATGAAAAACCTTAGTTTTTCTCTACTTCAAATTGGAAAAAAGGCAGAACTGAAATTTTCTTTCTAGTCTTGATTTCAGTATTCATATAAAACTTTAATGCACAATATATATGAACTTTTTTTAATTATTACAACTATCCAATCAATCAATGTCAAATACATTTAGATGTCTTTAGAAAAAAAAACTCCTTCTCACATATATTTTTAATGAAAAATAAAAATCGGTTTTATCGCATTCCTTTTAACTTTGATTGACAACGCAATTTTCGATAGCATTTCTCGTGGGTTTCTAACAAGAGTATCTTTTCACTTGAGATTTTTAAAATTCAGCAGCCAAGTTTTGAATTTTTAATATTACTATTGTGTATTCAATCTACATTGAAAATACTAGAGATAATGGCTTTTAAAATTTCAGTAAACAAAATTTTAATTTAAAAAATTCTAATTCACACATCAAATATCTTACTAAGAAATATAATTTAATCATTATGTTTGCTTAACAGAGCATCAGTTTTGCCTTATATTGCCGGAGATTTAATATGTTTAACCTAAATATATTACTTATTGTTAAACAAAAGCTTTTGTTTAAATAAATTTGAAAACAATTAGATTAAAATGACAAAAATATGGAAACTCTCTTATTTAATCAGTTTTCAATTACATAATTCGCAATGTTGCATATTGTTATTTTTTTTCCTTTCAATTCTTAATATTTACAAAAATTATCATTTAATGATTGCACAAGTGTGTGTTTGTTCATTATTATTTCATTTCCTATTTTCGATAAAGTTTATTGATAAATATTTAAAATATTCATAGTTGAAGTAAATTTTAATCATTAATATCCAAAGTACCACTGTCTGCATTTAATTTAATTTGCTTATTTTCCATTGGCATATTTAATTAAATATTTTTGAAATAGATATTTAATAGTTCAAAATTAAATTCCTTACAAGTTTAATTTTAGGTTAAAAAACAAGCCTTTCTAATTTACAGTGCTGCAATATTATAACATTGTGTATTTTGAATAGACAATACTGTTACTGTTACATACAACGAGAAAAAATTTATGGTCAAAACTACCAGATTGTGATAAAATTTACCGTGTTTCTTACTCTATAGAAATATCAAAATTCCCGGAAACTTTTACAGAAAAACTACTGAATGATTGGTTTCAAGCCGTATTTTTGGGTTTTATTAATAAAAATTATTGGTTTTTTTTTACCAGAGATGTCATAACTATTCACTTCAGTAATTTTACATAAATTTTTTCTCTGTCCACTATATATTTATATTATAAATATTTAATAATTCAAAATAATGTAAGTCTTAATTTAGATTAAAAACAAACCTTTCCGTTTTACACTGCTACAATTTTACAACTTCCTATAGCTTGCATAGGCATTTTATTATTATTTTTCATCATATTATTATTTTTCACTTCAGACATTTTATTATTATTTTCATCATATTACTATTTTTCACGAAATGCTATTATAATCGATATTAATTTCAAAATTAAGTGTCTTCTAAATTTTTTTGGAATAAGGAACAAAACTTTTTTGGTTATCATAGCTTCAATTTATTTATTTATTTCATTTCCCACAGATATCATGGTTTTTATAATAAATATTTAATAATTATAATAATTAGTATTTGATATTTAATAAATTAAATTCCTTGTAAATTTATTTTTCGGTTTCAGGAACTAAACTTTGCAGCTTTACATTGCTGCAATTAATTTATTTTGTCTATATTTTATATTAACATTATTACATATTACTGAATGTCTATATAATAGAATTAAATTTTTTTAAATTTCCAATTGCAAAAGAAAATGACCAGCTCTTATAAGATTAACAAAGAACAGGAATAAAAAAAGAACAAAATACAAGAAAAAAGGCAATGTCCAAATTAATTTAATTTTGAATTAAATTCAATAATTCAAAATTTTAGGACTTGTAAATTTGTTTTTTGGTAAAAGAAACTGAACTTTTCTGTTTAACATAGCTATAATTAGTTTCCTTTGCATATTTCACTTAGATGTTAAAATTGTTTAGTAAATATTTATATTAGAAATATTTAATGATTCAAAATAAAATTCGTTGTTAACTTATTTTAGGTTTAAAAATAAACTTTTCAGCTGTGCTGTAATTAATTTGCTTTATCTTTATTGTTCATAAACATTACTAGATATTGCTAAATTGTTTATAAAATGAACTTTTAAAAATTCAAAATTAGGTTCTGAATTTCTAAGTTCAAAAAAATTTTGCAAGATAAAAAGCTGCTTTTATTTTTTCAACTTCCTATTTGGCTCCGCTTCTTTTTCACATTTCCATCTATTTTTGCTTAAATTTTTTTCTCTTCTTTTTCATATTTACTTCTTTTTTTCACAGCTTATTTTTGTTCTTATTTCGTTCTGCTTCTTTTTCACATTTCTTTCTTTTCATTTATTTTTTACAGTTTATTTTTGCTTATATTTTTACACTTCTTTTCCAAATTTCCTTCTTTTTGTTTCTTTATTTTCACAGTTTATTTTTGCATACATTTTTTTCACAATTTTTTTTCCATTACTTCACTAAAATATTTTGTCAAAAGAATATATTTTCACCAAACATTTCACAAATAAATAAATAAAATATTGCAAATATTTAAGGGCATGAACTAAAATAAACCCTTTCATGTAATTTCTAATCAATTCAAAACTTATCTTAAAAAACAGGTAAGAAAAAATGACACATTAACAATTGTTTTCCACATTTGTATAACTTTATTAAATCTTCTCATAAGTTATTGAAATTTATACGAAAAATTAAAAAAAGAAAAACGCTTGTGCACAACACACCAAAAAAATAATTTTCGATATACTGTAAAAATTAATCAAAAAGTATTTGAAAAAAAATGTGAATTTCGAAGATTCAGGAACTAAACTTGATTAGTTTTTAATGAGTTGAAGAGTTTTTTTCTTTTCCTTCAAAAATTGTCATTCTTTTCAAACTTCAATTAGATATGCGAAGATGATTATTATCATTCAAACTATTAATTACTTCTTCTTCCGGCTTTTCGTCGAAGTTAAATGACGCAGAGTAACATTAATGTGAGTTTTTGCTGAATTTTAATTAAATAACTAATTTTTCTCTATATTTCAGAAAACATTTTTATTCAACACAACATTATATATATGAATATTATAAATGAATGGGTTAGAGGCAGCAGGCCACTTTTCTGCCCAGGAACCCAGTCGCATATGCTTTTTCTTTCCTTTTCTTTTCTTTCCCCTTCTGTTTAATTTTTTTTTTATAAAATAACTAATACTTCCCTCTGCAGTGTGCAAAATAAAAAACGGACCAACCTGAGTAACTTTTGATCTAATTAACGAATCATCACGTTCTAGAGCTCAATCTTAATTGATTGAGGGGGTGATATCAAAAATGTTAATTAATTAGTGCAAACTATATTTTAAATACGAAATCAGACACAAAAACGTACTTACTTTGAATCAACATACCTTTGTTTGATGGATTTGGATTTCCAACTCACGAAATATAAGGGGTAGCCGCAAAGTGGAAAATATGTTCCAAATAGTTTGGTCAGAGGAGCTGTCCAAAGTTTGGACCCCAATTTCATTTTTTACGTATTTCGTTATATGTGGATAACTTGATAATCAAATTGAAAAATTTTGGCCCGTTTTATTTGCTTATCCGAAGATAATTCCATGCAAAATATAAATTAAAGTAAATATTTATTATTTTTTATTATTTTATTTAATAATGGTCGAAAACATTTTAAATTGCAAGATTTACAATGTTTTACACAAATTTAAAAAATTTAATTTTGCATGACAAAATACAAAATTTGAGTGAAATCGATCAAATTGTTCCAGAAAACTCGATTTTAAAGAAGCCATATTTTTAAAATTCAATTTTTCAGGAACTATTCGACAGTTTTAACTCAAATTTTATCTTTTTCCATTCCTCTAAAATAATGTAAAAATTTTATACCTTAAAATTCAAAATTTTTCCGACTATGTTTAAATAAATATTTCTAAATACTAACTAAAAGTTATATTTTGCATGGAATTATCTCGAAATTAAATTCTGAATTTATAAATTGCATAGTCGAATTGCATAATTGTGAGCAAAAAGTTTTCGATTCGCTTTAAAAGTTTCCGAGATGTGACGAAATACGCAAAAAATAAAACTAACACAAAGGAGTCCAATCCATATTTCCCAGATTGCGGCTACCTCCTACAATTTGGGGGTCAGAAATCTGAATCCGTCGAAAAAAAGGTATGTTTCTTCAGAGAAAGTACATTTTCAAGTCTGATTTCGTAACTTAAAATATCGTCGGCACTAATTAAATATCATATTTCAGGTCACCTCAAAACTTTAAGATTGAGTCCTAGAACGTGATGATCAGATCATTAAATCAAAAATGAATGAAGGTTGTCCATTTTTTTATTTTGTACGCTGTAAAATGTAAAGAAAAGGATTTCCAAAATTTGAGCAAAAATATGACAAACGAGCTCCAAAACAATTATATTTGAATTTGAAAACCCCCAGTATAGTGACATGCTTAATAATGAATAATGTTTTTAAATTCGTCTGTTTTTGTTTCGCAT
The DNA here is from genome assembly GCF_043381705.1 of Parasteatoda tepidariorum. Lineage (NCBI taxonomy): Eukaryota > Metazoa > Arthropoda > Arachnida > Araneae > Theridiidae > Parasteatoda > Parasteatoda tepidariorum. Next base: position 50,232,705 of record NC_092209.1, on the reverse strand, counting down.
AGTTTGACACATTTTTACTCAATTTTGTGAAAAACATTTTTTACACTATATAAAAAAATGGTATTATAGACTAATTTTCCCATTATCAGGAAGTTTATCCCAATTGACACAATTTTCTATTGAACACATTTTTCAATATTTGGAATTAATTTAGGTTAAAATAGGTGTTAAATTACATTTAGCCATTTAATCATTTACGGTTACGAAATACAACTTAAACACCAGTGTCTTTTTCTGCATTAGAGATAAAATCTTCCAAACACGGCTAATTTACAGTTGTTTAGATGTAACTGTTATATATATATATATATATATATATAGATAGATATAGATAGATAGATAGATAATGTAATA
>NC_092209.1:50215533-50230632 GCF_043381705.1 Parasteatoda tepidariorum | reverse complement strand
TATATATATATATATATGGATACCGGTGTCCCATCTTTGTCAAAGGATTAAATATTAAAGTTTTTTTGAAATCTAGGTTTGATTTCTAGGTCCAATTATCAGAGTTTCGTGGTTGGAAAGGTATATTTATTATATTTATAATAAATATTTTCAAAAATATTGCTATTTATTTATTTTTTATTTATAAATTGGTCGTCATTAAGTTGTTGGAAAAAAATTTTGATAAATTTCTTGAATCGGAATTGCATGCGAAGCCTATATAGGGTTCGTGTGAGTTATAAAATAAACTTAACGTATGCTAAACATTCGATTTATGTTAATGAATTCATCTTTGAAAGCAACTGAATGCAACAGCAATTGGTGACCTTGGGCAATTAGAATACGAAACTATCATTCCCACATAAATCGCGCGGCTCTAACGTTCAGCAGATGGCAGAGCTCTAACGCCCATTTAAATTTCATTTTTATGCTTCAGAAACTGTGCTAGTTTTAAATGGCTACAAAACCGTATAGTTTTGTATTCCCTATTTCTTAATCAAACCAGTTGTAAACGGTTTCAAAACCGTAAAGGAAAAAAATTCCTAACCATAAACTTTATGGTTAATCGGAGGGACAGAATGCTGCCGATTATTTAACCGTAATTTCTGAATAAAACTTCTGATTCAGAAATTACGGTTCTGATGTTATTTTCTTTGATAGATTCTATTTACGTAGAGGATATTATTTTCATTAGATATTGTTTTGTGTTTCATGTTTATGACTGCCCTCTCACTTGATATTTCAATTGTTTGTAGCCAACGCAAAATATAAATTTTAGAACTTTTCTAGTTATTCACACGTTAGTGCATTATATAATATAGATATTATTTTTTAATGTTACATCATTTTCTAAAGAACTAAAAAACGTTAGTCTCATTATTTTACGTTAAATTTTCATTATTTTGGAAAGTAAAAAAAAAATATTTACTTATTACGTAATAGCCCTTCATATTGTTTTTAGTTTCATATTTTTAATACAAAAATACATGAACGACAGTGGATGCTTTCAGATAAACCATGAAGTTTCAAATTAAATTAACGCATCTGTAGCTATTTTTTTAAAAAATGCTTTAAATAATTTACAATTTCATAGAAATTGCATTAAAACAAACAGAAGATATTATTTATAAGCATTTTTAAAAGTTGCTCAAATATCTAGAATCTTTACTCAAATATCTTGTTCATTAAAAAAAAACTTTAACCATTAAATTAAACTGTTTTTGTCACATAATTAATAAAATATTCAAAAGCTTTTATAAACAACAACTTTAGCTTTCTTTGTTTACTTAGTGAAACATTTTTTCTCCAATTTTTTTCAGTATCTATAAGTAAAGCTTCCTATTAGAAGGTTTTTTCCGGGTAATTAATCAGGAAGAATTCTTTTAATCAGCTTAATTCTCTCTTCTACTGATTTTCAGTGTAATTAAAATACTTCTATGCCCTAATTCATGGGTATTTATTTTTAATTTTCAATATTTGTGTTTAAAATTACTAATAATACCTTCCAATTAATAATATTGAATATCACCTTAAATGAGTCATATCTGTTTTTAATCAGCAAATAAAATGAAATTAAAAAATATTATTAAAAGAACTACAAGTAAATTTATAAAAGATGAAATTATTCTGTTTCGTATTATTTAAATACAATAATGAAATTTTAAAAAAAATTTATTAACGAATAAGGCATAGAGTAATGTTACTTGAAATGCTCTCAAAAATCAGAAATATGCTCTCACATTGATAAAAATAAATTAAAAGATGCTCTTAAAAATTGTATATCGAAGTTATAAACTCGTATGTTGTAATAACTTAGTTTGGATTTTATTTGTGTATGTGATCAAAACTTTTAAAAATTGAAATTATTTTTTGAAAGCAAGTATTGTTCAGAAATATAAATTTTAAGTAACTAATTATGTGTGCACAAGTGACATTTATAATGAGGTACTTATAACTAAATAAATGTGATAGTACTTCTCTGAGGTAATGGCAATTATCTTTTAAGGAATTTTGCACCAAAGGACATCCTATACAGTCCTTAGACACCAGAACTCACGAAACTCATCCTCCAAAATTTTGGAAATATTAAGCGCTGATATAGACAAGACAAAAACAACAATTATTTTTGAAAAATTTTCAGTTTTTACGAAACTACTGGATACAAAAGACACTGTTAAAAATTTCTTGGACCAAATGGTTAAATAACAATTTATTTAGTTGTTATTTTACCTTATTCAAACAAAGCAGTCAAATAACCATAAAAAATGTGTTACACACAATCTGTGAAAAAATATCGTTTTTCGGCATTTTTCATCAAATACGGTTAAACAAACAGAATTTTATCTATGCCAACTAGGCGAACAATATAAAGCCTCTTAGTTCCTTACAGCTGGGTACTTACTGTAGCCGAAAGAGCTAATCTGTCAGTCCGATGACCGACTGTACGGAGGTTTGACTCCCAGCGTTGAGACCTCTTCCATTCCTTGATCAAATGAACAGTTTCTAGTGCAATACTCTTCTTTAGACTTGTAACCTTGGAATATTAGAAAACTGAACTCTCATTCAAGCATTTATGGTAGTACCACAGAGTTGCTTAACACGAGAAAAGTCTAGAATATCCTGATTTTCACTATAATGGTACCTGTCAAAAACAGAATACCATTTTCCTTTGCTAGAAAATGAACCAATAGATGGCGCCACGAGATTAAGAACTCTTTGTAAACAATAATTTTTAGTTAGTTTGATTATGTTACTGTCGTTGGAGACATCATGTTGTTTTTGTAGTGTTTACTGCTGTTAATATACATATGTTAACCATTCGAAGGAGTCTCTTATTGAGTTTGTGGTCACTCATTTAATTTTATTTAGGTACGTTCCGACCCGGGTAGAAGAACAAGGTAAGAATCTTATTATTTGATACCTGTTCTATTGAAGTAGATAAAGAAAATTGTTATCTTTTTTAACATGGCATCCCAGCCGGCACTATCGGTTCGTATTTTAATAAAATAAGAACTATTATTATAAATTTGATTTATAGTGTTATAAAAATAAATGGACACTGGAATTGAAAATACTTGGAATAATAATAGCTCTAAAATGGCCACAAACATTGAGCCCCTTAAAAAGAAACGCACTACATTAAGAACATCAGTTACTAAGCTAATTTCAAAGATAGAATCAGAAATTCAAAAAAACGAAATAACTGATGAAGAAACCGAAATTGATCTAATTATTGAACAATTAAATGATAAATTCGAGTCTCTCAAAACAGTTGATTCTGAATTAGAAAAACTGTTTAAACCAGAGGATTTAGATAAAGAATTAGAAACTGCAGAAGAATACCGTGAAAAGATAGTAACGTGGAGATTTAAAGCTAATAAATATTTGCGTAATTTGAATCAAAAGAAAACGTGAATCATGGATTATTCGGTGGAATTGAACATACTGAAATGCATCAAAAATATTGTCTAAACTTATCAAATGTTGATGGAAGCTATAATTGTGAGTTAGAGGTTTTAGATGAGAAAAAGATTTGTGCTTCCTTACCCAAAATGAATGATGCATATTGTTTAAACGAATTAAAAGATCTGGGTATTTATATTAGTGATACGATGATTAATGATAGGTCCTGTTTATATGAAAGAGATTCTGGCGAGATTCATTTGCTCATTGGAGCTGACTACGCTGGAAAGATATTGACGGGAAAAGTAAAACACCTTAAGGGAGGTTTGGTTGCTGTACACACTTTGTTAGGGTGGACAGTAATGGGTAAATCTGAGGTAGAGGGAACATCTACAACTAGCTCAATGTTAGTATTGTCATTGCATGTAAATAATGCAAAAATTGAAGATCTCTGGAATTTAGATACCTTGGGTATTAAAGATAGTAGTGAAAAACGCTCTAAAACACAGACCCAAGAACTTGCTTTGAAAAATTTCAGAGAAACGGTTAGTAGAGATAGACCGGGCAGATATACGGTTAATTTACCCTGGTTAGATGGACATCCTCCTTTACCCGATAATAAAGAGTTGGCATATAAAAGACTAAAATACACAGTTAAATCCCTTAAATCAGCGAATCTAATTATCAAGAGGTTTTTAACCAATGGGAAAAGGAAGGTATAATAGAGTAAGTTAATGAGGGTAATGATAATTCTAAAAGCTTTGGAATACATTGTTTGTCCCATAGGGCAATTTTTAAAGATAATTCAACCACTAAAGTACGTCCTGTTTCTGACGGATCAGCTAAAACCAAAAACTCCGTAAATCAATAGAATATAGAAAAGGGTCCAAATCTCATAGAAATTATCCCAGCTGTATTAAATAGGTTTAGATGGGGTAAGATCGGAGTAATATCGGATGTCAAACAGGCATTTTTAATGAATCTGATAGGGATGGTTTACGATTCATGTGGTTGAAAGACAGCGATCCTCAAAAGATAATTACGTATAGACATTGTAGAGTAGTGTTTGGAATATCATGTAGCCCCTTCTTACTTGCGGCTGTTCTGAATCATGTATTAGATCAGGTAGAAGAGCCATTGAAAAGTCTTGCAGTGAAGATCAAAGACTCTATGTATGTTGATAATTGCATTGCAAGTGTAGACTCAGTTTCAGAATTGGAACATTTTAGATCTGTATCTCAGAGAATTTTGAAAGCTGCTAAATTTGATTTACGTGGCTGGGAAAATAACTACCTACTTGAGATGAACGAATTTCTGCACGATAATTCCAACTGTGAAAAGGAAGAGTCAGTATTAGACCTAAAATGGGACAAGCAAAAGGACACTTTATCCTGTGAGCTGGTTAGAGAAAAAAAAATAGTGAACCAGTTACCAAGAGAAAAATTCTATTTGTCGCACACCAGCTGTTCGATCCTATAGGGTTCACTTGTCCTATAACGTTGGTTCCGAAACTTCTTCTACAAATTGGAATTTCTTGGGATTCAAAATTGCCCGACGAAATAATTAAAAGATTCGAAAAATGGAAAGAAGAATTAAAAGAATTGAGCAACTTCAAAATTCCTCGTAGACTTTCAAACTTAAATCTTTCTAAATCAAGCTTAACACTTCATACCTTTTGTGACGCTTCCATGGTGGCATATGCGACTTGCATCTTTTTGAGGGCGGAAAGGAATGGAAAAGTTACTTGCCAACTTATTCAAGCAAGATCTAGAGTTGCCCCATTGAAAAAAGTGTCGATACCAAGATTAGAATTACTTGCATGTAACATTGGAGCTAGATTGGCTGATACAGTAAAAAAGGATTTAAGATTGGAAGATATTGAAACATTTTTTTGGAGCGACTCCATGGACGCTCTTTATTGGATAAGGAAAGAAGGCCCTTGGACGATTTTCGTATCCAATCGAGTTGACGAAATTAGAAGACTTTCAAAAGCTAGTGACTGGAAGTTTGTTCCGGGAACCCAAAATCCAGCGGATTTGCCTTCAAGAGGTTGCACAGTTAAAACCCTATTGAAGAGACAATGGCACGAAGGAACATCTTGGCTTAAAGAATCAAGAGAAAACTGGCCTAATTTTGATCTAGTTCCTGATGAAAAAATAGTGTATGCCGAGAAGAAGAAAATCATTGTATCATCTTTAAATATGAAAGATGACGAATTTTACAACAACATATCATCCTACAAGAAAATAATCAGAATTACAGGCTGGATATATAGATTTTTTGAAAATTCCAGAGCAAGCAGTAAGAAAACAGGAAAATTATCTGTAGAAGAGCTTATTAAAGCTGAACTCAAAATCTTGAAAAGGGTTCAAGAAGACTCATTCCAAGGCGAAAAATTGAAGAGTCTGAAACTCCTGTCGATATTTACAGACGCTAATGGACTTGTGAGAATTAAAACAAAAATCATTATGCGAGAAGACAATGAAAACTTTAAAGTTCCAATTATTTTACCATCTGATCATCATGTTGTTAAGAGCCTTATTTTACACAAACACCAAGAACTTGGACATCCTGGAGTACAATCTTTAATGGTAGCTCTGAGAGAAGATTATTGGATATTAAAAGCTAGAAGAACTGTAAAAAAGGTACTGAAAACCTGCATAACTTGTCAACGATTTAATGTGAAAAGACCTGAAATACCAGAAGGAATACTCCCGGAGGACAGAGTAAAAAACGCCTCAATTTTTGAAGTTATAGGAGTGGATGTTGCTGGACCGTTGCTTACGAAGGACAACAAGAAAGTGTGGATCGCAATTTTCACCTGTGCGATTTATAGGGCAGTACACTTAGAACTATTGACATCACTTTCAACAGATAATTTCATACTTGCCTTAAGAAGATTTATCGCACGCAGAGGACGTCCGTCAATTATCTACTCCGACAATGGGACTAATTTTATTGGAACTAACAACTCTCTGAAGAATATCAACCTAGAAAGACTAAAGACAACCTTTTCTCCAATTTTATGGAGATTCCTACCTCCGACTGCTCCATGGTGGGGAGGATTTTTTGAGAGGTTAATAGGACTTTTGAAAAGAATTTTGAGGAAGGTCCTAGGTCATACATCCTTAAATTACCAGGAAATTGAAACTGTTTTGTGTGATTGTGAAAGCCAACTCAATTCAAGACCTTTAACATATGTTAGCGATGATCCCGATGATTTATGTCCTTTAACACCTGATTTATTCCTGAAAGACACTCGTACTAGTAGTACTACGGACTTGGATAGATTAAAGCTAACTGACAAGACGGAATTAAACAAAAGACTTGCGTATAGAAGAAGACTGATGACAGATTTACGAGCAAGATTCCGTAGTGAATATCTGAGTCAGCTACATCATAGACTGACAGTTCGAAAACCAACATACCATCCTAAAGTTGGAGATATCATCTTGATTTGGAATGATAATCTCAAAAGAATACATTGGCCCTTGGGAAGAATACTCTCAGTTTACACAAGTAAAGATGGACTGATCAGAAGAGCCAAAGTTAAGACCAAATCCGGAATTCTGATCAGACCAATTCAAAATCTCTGCCCATTAGAACTGGACGAGGAGAATCTCAACAGCGAAGATCAGCTGCCAGAGACTTTCAAATTTGAGCCAGAAAGAACATCATCGGACATTCCTGATTCAGTTCCTACTACTACCAGAGTTGGACGTGTTGTTCGCCCACCATCCAGATTTGGACAATGAAGTATTGAGATTCGGTTCAACATGCCCCGAAACTCAAAAAGGGGAGTGTCTAAAACAGAATACCATTTTCCTTTGCTAGAAAATGAACCAATAGATGGCGCCACGAGATTAAGAACTCTTTAAAAACAATAGTTTTTAGTTAGTTTGATTATGTTACTGTCGTTGGAGACATCATGTTGTTTTTGTAGTGTTTACTGCTGTTAATATACATATGTTAACCATTCGAAGGAGTCTATTATTGAGTTCGTGGTCACTCATTTGATTTTATTTAGGTACGTTCCGACCCGGGTAGAAGAACAAGGTAAGAATCTTATTATTTGATACCTGTTCTATTGAAATAGATAAAGAAAATTGTTATCTTTTTTAACAGTACCACCAGAAAAACTAAGCTACATTCCAAGGTTCTTTCGGCAAAATACAACTCAACCACTTCTTAACTCCAATGTTCAGTGCCAAACGAAAAGTCTGTCACAACCTAACTCCTATGTCTACTTAAAATTCATTCTTACTGTTTCTTAACCATGACAGTTGTTAACAGTTTTAAAACCGTAAAGGTAAGAAATGTTCCTAACCTTAAACTTTACGGTTAATCAGATGGACTGACAGCTACCGGATTTTTACCATGATTTTAGATAGAATATACTAACTTTGTATCTTGTATATGTATAGATGTCACACAAAAAAAAAATCCAGCATCTATGCATATAATAGAAATTTTAAAAGAAAAAACAAAATCCTCTTTTTGTAAGATTTCATAAATCCACTATCCAGTAATTAAAGTAAATGACAAGTAGTCAATTTAAGAAGGAAAATCGTGTTTTACGAATACGAACTATCTAAAACAAATAAGTAAATAGTAATAAATTAAGAGTGTTTAAAATAGCTGTTGTGTATTTGCAAATAAAATGCAAGATAGAAAATTGTATTAGAAAGCAAATTTAACCGAGTAATACTGTATCGCATACAAAATTTAGAATGAAACGAAATTTTAAAAAAGTTTTTCAATATTATGCTAAGGCTATAGCCTTAGTATAATATTGAAAAATATATATATATATAAAATATATGAACTATATACATATAAAACTCATATAAAAAATCAGGCCAACGGTAGCCCAGTGGCCCAGTTAAAGAATTGGTGTTACATTTTGCGAAAGAGACCTCTTTATAACATAAGAGGCGAAATTCATTGGTTAAAGACAATACAAATTCATACTCAAATCTTAATCATCAACAGACAACAACCATCTTTTTTTCTGAAATTTCATTATTCTGCTGCCAAATACAGATGGTTATTTATTGAGTAGATCAGGGGTCGCCAAACTTTTTTAATCATCGACCCCTATATAATTTTTTGAAATCTCCATCGACCCCCACAAAAGTAATTTTCTGTTAATTAAAATAAAACTCTATTAGATACTGTGTTTGTATATTTATTTTATGATTTTAAACATTTATTAAAGTAATAGTACATTGTGTAACAATAGTTTTATGAAAAATATATTAACATTGAAATTTAAATACCTTATTACTAAATAGTAAGTAATTATGCATAAGTAGATATAATAAGTAAAGTAACTAAAGATTTACTGCTTCTTGATCAATGAGATGGGTGTGTCTGGTGTTCTTTTGAAAGGTTCGCTATATTTGGTTCAAAATTGGTCCATTTTAATTTTCGTCAAAATTGGTCAATTTTATAACTTTCGTAAAAAAGTACAAGGTGTGCTATAATTTTGTCGCGGGCTGTACTAATCCATATTATTAATCCTTTCTTTCTTTTTTATGCATTGATAATTAAAATTGATATCTAAACTACACGAATGGTTTTATTGAAACAATAACTAATTATCCAAAACTATAAAAGTTTTAATAATGACACTGCAAATATTCAACACAGTTTTCAAAGATAGCTGTAACTGCGTATGATATTTGCATTTGTAACGTCAATGCTCGTCACACGTGACATTTGGACAAGCGCACATATGCATATGACTTATAAACTGCGCTGAGTTCGTGCCACTGCGCGGTGGTACGTAAATACTTGTTTCACCCCAATAAATATACGTTTATTAATTTATGTTTTATAAAGAAACTGATATTGAGTCAATTATAAAAGAAATTCACAAATTTTACATACTTAATTAGGCATGTGTGATTTGCGCATTGAGAACTGTTTTTTTTTTCGACCCACAATCGACCCTTCCGATTCGGATCGACCCCCATTCGCCCCCTGTCTCGGATCGACCCCCGCTTTTGTTAAATAGACCCCTGGGGGTCTATATAGACCACTTTGGCGACCTCTGGAGTAGATAATCATAACGAGTACGATTAAACGATATCTTATCGATTTACAACAACAATTGGACTCCGGTCCGGAAGGGCCGGGGTTAAATCCTTGACGCCACTAAGACCCATCAATTACATGCGATATATGTGCTCGTACAATCTATAGAATCGAAAGTCCTGTGGTCGAATTGTTCTTTGAGAAGTAACATGGGTATGAGGATTTTGAGAAAATTTCCTTCCTCTTCAGATCTATGTCTAAATTGAGGAAGTGACCTCACGAATGAGTGGTACTTCTATACGTAGGGTTCTGAGTTAAGACATACTTTCACCCTTGTGATGCTCTCTTATAAAGCAAAATGCGCAACTTCCTGACTTAACTCGGAAAAGGATAATGGATGGCGAGCATAACTTGTCCAAATGTTATTAGAAGCAACAACAAAAAATTTTATTTTGCGGATATCAACGCTTTATAAAATATTGCGCAGTTAGTATTGCAAGCTTAAATGTGATTAAAATAAATGCTGCTGATATACTTTTCAATTGCAACTAAAATAATACTTTTAAAAGTGTCCCAAATATACTTGCTTTATTTCCAAACAACTTTTCAGTATTTCCATATATTCGTTTGTAAAAAACTTAGAGAGAAGGATCTTAATCCAAATAAATGCAGTTATGAAATTTAAGAAAATAAAACACTTTTCCTATGAATAATAAAACTATTAAAAATATCATTCCTTAAAAGTTAACTCATTAAAAGTATTAAAAAACTGCTCAATTTGATAGTTAAATATGATTTTTTTTTTTTTAAAAAAAAAGACTTAATCAAATCGATGCAGATAAATTTAATTAATGTTGAAGAAAATTTCTAACATTTATAATTGGAATATGAACACATAGATAGATATTATAAAGTCTTGATATTATGAAATACATTTGTAAATTTGAGAAATTTTCGGAAAGATTACTGAAATTTAAAAGAAGTTTTCATCAAATTTTTTAATATTTAAATGCTAATCAGATTCTGATGGATCAAGAAACTAAACAATTTAGCAAACTTGAAAATGCAATTAGTGTACATAGATCAAAATCTAATAAAATACTTAGTATAAGGAAAAAAATTCCGGAAGCTTCGAAAATTAAAAATGAAAGTCTTAAAACTAAAAGGCTTTAATTATATTATGAAGTAATCTCTTGATATGGCTTTATTATACACCATTTTATGATAAAGATATGTAATTACAGTTACCTAACAATTTTTCGTTAAATAAGATAACATTTTACGGTACTTTGCTTTTTAATACGTTGCATTTAGCTTGTAATATAATTTTTAAATAACTGTGTTCAATTGACGATTGAAATTAAAATAATGCATACAGAAGAACTGTTTAAAACTCTAACGTAATGTAAAAGTTTCGCCTTTTTGCCAAATAATCTCTTTAGAGAAATATTACCGAGTTTCTTCAGCAACCAAATGTGAAATAAGTACTTACAAAAACAAGTAAATACATAAAGTTACAATGATAACACTCTGTAACAAAAAAATCGACGCACCAAGAAAGAGTTGTCCGATTGAAACGAAAATTGGTGGACTGGAAGACAATGTACAGAATACTAAATGATTAAAATTTCAGAACAATTGAATAATTTATTGCAGAGTTACAGTAACAAGTTCAATAAGGTGTTGACCCGACTCTAGACTGGATACAAGCTGCCACACGGCGTAGCATAGACCGGTAAAGCTCCCGGATGGTCTCTTGCGGTATTTCCTGCCAAATTCGATCCAATTGTCGAACGAGGTCATCAACATTCCGTGCCAGATGCAATCGCCTTCCCATTATATCCCAGACATGCTCGATGGGAGAGAGATATGGTGATCTGGCAGGCCAAGGAAGAGTTTGACAAGCTTGCAGACAGTTCATAGCAACACGTGCTATTATGGTCCGGCATTGCCCTGCTGGAAAACCAACCCAGGGTGCTGCAAAAGGAACGGTAGCAAAACAGGTCTTAGGATGTCGTCGACGTACCGCTGTGCAGTATGTGTACCTCTAATGACGACCAAAGGGGTCCGGCTGTCAAAGGAAATGGCACCCCAGACCATAATGTCTTGTTGAGGGCCGTTGTGGCGTGCAATAGTGAGAGCAGGATCCCCCCCTCTGCCCTGTGCGTCTCCAAACACGTCTTTGGTGATCGTCAGGACACAGTTGGAAGGGGGATTCGTCGCTAAAGACTATACGCCCCCAGTCGGCATCATTCCAGCCTGATCGAGCCATGCACCACTGTAATCTGGCACCAAGAAGCAATCGGATGATTGCTTCTTGGTGCGTCGATTTTTTTGTTATAGAGTGTATATTAAATTTATAAATCCTAACTAAATGAGGAACTTAATCTGTGTTAAAACAATAAAAAGTTTTGGGATCCTCTAATGGAATGATTGTTAATTTCTATTCAACACTCCGTTTATTGTCAGGCACAAAGCAAAACAATCGCGAGAAAGAAACAGGGGTCAAGCGTCTTGTTCTATAATAAAACTAGGATGTAGATTACGTTTAAATCTCAACGATTTTGAGCAATTTCAACTCGACACAAACTGTTTAAATTCTTAAAATATGTAATTTTCTTAAGTAAAAAATACTCAACTCAGCAAAAAAGTCACATACACTTATTTAATTTTTTTTTCTTTCCTTTTATAACTCGTCATATGCTCATGTCTTTTACGATCCTCCCATTCTGAGTTTTATGATTCAATCATACACATCGCCGCGTGTCATCAAAATACTTTATTACCAACATAGCTAGTATTGCTACTGTAATTCTTCATTTTACTGCCACGTCGCCGAAGCTCTATTAGGAAACATTATAATCTAAGAGAAACTTCAATTATTGGATGGTAAGGATTGTCCTATAAAAAAAGGATACATTTTCCTTTCGACATTTTAAATAGTTCTTTCCTTTTTTCTCCTTTATTTTACCACTAAAGAATATTCTTATTTGGGACATTATGTGGGGATTGAAGTGCAAAAGAAAAAAATAATTCTACATATAGTATATATATTTTTTTAATGTAAGAAAAGAATATTTTTATGCAAATTTCAAGAATATAAAAGGGCTTGATAGAATTCTTTCTTCAATATTTTTCAATATACGAAACCTTATGGTTCGTGAATTTTCTCGCAATGTTAAAAACTTTACTATTAAGCTTTTTTTATAATAAACTTGAACTAAAATATTCAATTAATAAGGGAGGGGAGATTCACTGCTCTCTGCGCTCGCCAACTCCATTCTTTGTGGTTCCATGAGCTGTTCTTTTTTTCTTTTGTTAATTTAAGTCATTTATTGTGGTTGAGATTACTATAACAAGTGATTGCAAAACAAGTGATTGTTGACATATTACCAGACGGCAAGCAATACAATCAAGGAAGCGGAATAAAATGTGTATAAAGTTATTATATGGTATTCCTACAGAAAATCTTAAAAACTTAATTCTTAAATCTTAATTGATCTTATCTTAATTCTCAAATTCTCAAATCTTAATTGATCTTATCTTAATTCTCAAATCTTAATTGATATACTAGCCCTGAAATGTTGTTGTACGTTTGGCTAAGGCGCTTCCTTATTATGGCCTGTCCAGAAGAACACGAAACAGCCGTTCATAGAGAAGCACCCCAAGAGGAGTTTGACAATATTTCGGAGTAGGGATAATAATGCAATTTTAATCCTGATGATGTGCCTTAACTCTCATATGAGTTCATCGCAGCATTTATGTGACCCTCTATTATTTATAACGTTTTTAAACTTGAACATTTCGGAAAAAAAAGAAGAAAAAACGTACTGGAAATGTCATTTAGAAAAGAAAAAAAAGAAAAGAAAGAAAAAGAAGAAAAAAAACTGTAACTAGGAGAGAAAAACCGATTGCAAATTTCAAATCAACTGTAGAAAAGTAACTAAAATCTATTAAAACATCACATGCAACTGAAAAAGAAAAATATTTGTTCCCTAGAGTTATTCTAACTCTCACGATTACAGTTACAGTAGCGAAATTTCAAAACCTTCATATGAAATTGGAATTATACTTTTTGGCATGAAAAATGCAGGCGATAAACAGGAATCAGTGCAAGAGTATTTTATGAATTTTCGACAAGTCTGCACCACATTCATCTCTACTGAACGAACTCTCAGTGCAAGAAGAAGGATGAAAACACAGTTACATATTTAGGAATTGAATCTTGCCAGCTTTCTAATCTCTTTGGTTTGAGTAACATCCTTTTCCCAGTGAAACAGCGAAGATCTCTTTTTGATGAAAGAAAGCTTATGTTGTGGAAAATTTCGAAATACGGTCTTTGTATCTGCAGTTTCATATTTTATTTTATAGCCAACGTTGAACAGATAACAGAATTTCGAACGTACAACTATCAATGTTCAACTCCACAGTCTTTGAAATTTCAAACCCGACCCAGAAGACACGAGAATTCTTGGATCAAGCATTGGGGCAATCTTGCTTTCGTGGACGACTGATTGATTGAGCTAGCCCGCATTTGCGTCACTTGGAAAGGAAAATTACGAAAAACCTCCTACGGGTAGCCCGACGTCTAGGGGATTCTAACCCTTCACCATTGTGGCTATTTTGCGTCAACATTGTGGTGGAAGCTAACCAGAATCAGAATTCTTATCAACCATCCACGATGGGATTCGAAATCATTGCATCTCCTTGGGAGACAACTGCTTTATCCCCTGAGCCACCACTGCTATTTAGCCGAAGTTGTGGATAATCGCTTTTAAACCTATTCTTGAGCGCATGTCTTATAATACTTGCGTGCAAAATTTTATTCCATTATACCAAACGAAAGTTCGTCGCTCAGTTAGCATCAAAGTTAGCTTATAATCACCCTTCACCTCTCTGGAGTAAAACAAAACGTGTTTTCGAGAAAGAATACATACAAAAAAAAAGAGTTTAAATTTGATCCATTTTTAAAACAAAAATATAAATTTGGTAAGGAGGAAAAAAGTGAAATACTCTGCATAACTTCTGATCTAACCATTGGAGCTTTCATAATTTTTGAGGATATTTTGAATATTGTAGAGCAGGGGTTTCCAACTGGCGGCCCGGGGGCCGCATCCGGCCCATGAAGCCTTTTTTTGTGGCCCGCGAACTAAAATATATTAGCTGTCATTTTTTTGCGGACAATTTTCGTAAAAGATCTATATGAGTTTAAAATACTTTTCTCGTTAATAAAAACCTAATTTCTTCATTTCTGTGAAATTTAACATACCAACGGTGCAAAAAAAAAAATTTTCTCAGGTTTTGCATCCAAGAAAATATTTATTCAAATACAAAAATAATCGTGTATGTTGCTCTTTTTCATTTCATTTTTTTGTATTTTGTGAATATAATTTAGCATGTACGTATCAAAAATTCTCTCGAAGAAATTCTCCGATTTAACTTTCTGAAATCACTCATTTCAGACGAAAATATTTATACACATGTCAGTCGTAACCTTTTACAAAAGAAATAACGCAAAATTCTACAAAAACTAATTCACCATTTTATTATTCTTTTTCATCCATCGTTCAAAAACCAAAACAAAAAAATATATCATATCTATAATATCAAGCTTTTAGC
>NC_092209.1:50201797-50215033 GCF_043381705.1 Parasteatoda tepidariorum | reverse complement strand
GGTGTCTAATCTTATTAACCGTCTTACAATTATCATTTTTTGTGCAAATAATAACACTATATTGTTATAAGTTACAGTTATAAGATTCGCTAAATGATTTAGAATTTAACGATCAGCTTCATGCACAATATGATTCAAGCAAAATTAATTTTTAATATATCCCCCCATTCCCTAAGCAAAAATAATAAATTACAGTTGTGATTTCACTAAATTCGTCAGAAGAATGTAATGTTATAAGAATATAAATGTTATTTTAAAAAATAATTGCTTAGAATTTATTTTTCACCTATAAATCTAAATATTTATAATGCGATTTGATAATAATATTTCAACGTGAGAAGTGGACGCACAAGCGTAGGTAAACAGAATTCTTTTTAAGTGAATAATTTCAACTTTTATGGAAAAGTTGTTTTCTGCCGAGAAACAACAATTATTGTAGGTTACAGAACAGGATGTTTCAGGTTATAGAACAGGATGTTTCAGGTTACAGATAAGGATGTTTCAGGTTATAGAACAGGATGTTTCAGGTTATAGAACAGGATGCTTCAGGTTATGGAACAGGATGCTTCAGGTTATAGAACAGGATGCTTCAGGTTATAGAACAGGATGTTTCAGGTTACAGAACAGGATGTTTCAGGTTATAGAACAGGATGTTTCAGGTAATAGAACAGGATGTTTTTTGTCTATCACTGGTAAGATTCTTCTCTGCTGGACGTATCAAGACTCCCAACTAATGCTAACTGCATATGCTCCATAGCATGGCAAGGTTTTCCCACCAAAATTAAACTTATGAATTGTTTAAAAGTAAAGTCTGTAAGCATTTGTGATTTCAGGATAAGTGTAAATTTTTGTACCTACTTTTTTCCCCATTTCTACAGTAAATCTGTAGAAAAAGTTCAGAACCGTTTGTAAAAATTTTACGCGAAATGTAAGGTTAAAATGTAGATAAGAAAACATCCAGACATTTTTCAAACTTTATTTTCTTTTGTTTTTTTTCTTACTTTATTTTTTTTTTAAATTTCTCCCATTTTGTTTTTTTTTTAAATTTTCTTCCGAAATTTCTCCATGCGAATTTTTTTTCAATAAAATTTTTTATTCATCCACCTGAATTAAATTGAATTTTAAATCATCAAATACTTAAGATTCTCTCACCTTCGGAGCTGCATATTTTTTCTTGAGAAGGATATTCAAAATCTATACGGGAACAATTATAACACTCCGCGAAGTAATCCACGTGACATTTTTGGCGGCACATCTGAAAAAAGAAATATTGATTTAAAATATTTTTTTCCACGTAATAAAGGAAACTGGGAATACGTAATACTTAAAAATAAATGCGTGAAAAGAACTATACCTTATGCTGTTCTTATCTTTTTCTATTTTGTAGAATGTATTACACTAAATATTAATCAAATCTGTGGCTAGTTAAACCACTTGGCAACAAACTAATGAAAGAAAAATATTCAAATTTTTATTTTTAAATTCTAAATTTTAAAAGAATGTTTCAACTAGGACAATGTGCCAAGTATGGGATAGGGGTAAGTTGGTTTTACCCTTTGTGTAAGTTAGCATAGCGCGATGATTTAAGAAAACCAGTAAGACATACAGGTCGTAAATCCTAAACATACATGTCTTAATTCAATTCCAATGGAAAATATAAATAATATTTTTGGTTTACTGTCACAAACGGCTCCTCTTTTAACGACATAAATGTATAATTATACGTCATAAATTCTAAACATGCATGTCATTAATTCATAGATTTAAATGGAAAACATAAATAATATTTTTGGTTTACTTCATAAATGACTCCTGGCTTGAAGTGTACTAATGAACTTACTTTACGGTATGCAAATTTTCGACAGTTTTTCTGCATAAACTAATGAGATCCTATTTTCCATATTACTATAACTTATTTAGAGGAACAAGAAACCAAACCCGCTAAAAAGAAATACATGCTTATTTAAAGAAAGTAAGTTTTTTATATCTGATTTTAATAACTTTAAAATACTTTTGGACTTATTGATTAGCATATTTAAGTTCAGATTTTAAACTATTAAGATTGATGAGAAACTCCTACCAGTTGATCAAAAGTTATTCAGAGTATTCACTTTTTCATTCTGATGATTGCACATTTTAAATTAAAGATGTAAACGCATTTATACTATAAAAATATGTATAAAATCTTACGATTTTATACATATTTTTACGATGGTATCTTATAAATTATTGAATATCTATTATGCTTTGTAATTTAAGGTTTTATAGGTCCCTCAGCGCTTAATTAACTCTAATTGACTTTAAATTTATCAACTTCTCCTCAATTGTGCTGCGATTTGTTGGAAAATTTTGCACCTAAAGCTATGAAAATTATAAGAGAAATCATAACCTCTTGAAAAATATATCTATTATGAGAATAGGTGAGCTTTAGTCCACTTTTTACGATTTACTTTATTTTACTTTACTTACTCAATTTTATTAAATACTAATATTTTTCTCTGAATTTGCCACTGAGCAACAAGTAAAAGTCAACGTATCATCTAATGAACTGTTCAGAAAGATTTTATATTAAATTAAGTATCATGCGTCATACTTGAATACCTCTTATCTCGATAAAAATTAAATTAAATTGAATTCTAGTGCTAATTTTATAATTTTGTCTCTTATCCATTTAAATGAGTTGTTTTATTCAGTCTATAAGTAATAATTTGTACCTTATAATTTTTATTTTCATAAGACAAGAAAAACCTAAGTAATTTCATTACAATTGCTTGAATAGGTGTTCTAGTAGTCTAAACAAAATCATGTAGTAACATACAAAGTTCACTTGACACTGTGTTACTGTTTTAGATATATTTACCTGCTTTGATCGAACACCTGTAAAGCGATTTTCGAGCCATTGTTCTTCATAATCGGTACAGTCTGTGTCATACGGATAACTCAGTTTTTTGTCTTCTCTCTGATGAGTTAAAAAATAACAATACATGAATTCGTTGTAAAAATAGTAGTGGAGTTTTTATTTTTAAGTTTTTAGAACTTAAAAAGATTCCATAATACTTTGATTTCAGGAAATAACAAATTTTTTGTAGATAAAATTACTACATTTACTTTATAGGAAGTGTATTCTTTTTCAATACATATCGTATTTTTGATATCAGAGATAACCAATCATTAGAAAAATAATTTAAAGAGAAGTGAAAAGGATCGAAAAGTATGCTTTACTGCATTTTCTGTTTCAGGAACCAAAAAATTCTCAAGCAAATTTAATCAAATTTAAATAACAGATGGCGCTATACATTGATAAAAATTAAGCATTTTGTTATCCACAGAAAAAAAAAGACGCACCATTAGCAACAGCAATGGTGGTTCAATTAACTGTGGAGTTATTTAGTTTTAACTGGCCTGACATGAAATAGATTGGCCCAAATGTCTTAATACTTTAAAATTCCAGGTATAATTACAGTAAAAAGTACTGGCACTCTGAGTGCAGCATCCATAAAATCCCGTTTTACCATAAAATTTTATGTTGTAATACTTACAGTATTTACTTTATTACATTAATTTTCCTATAAATAAAATTGAAAAATTACCGTATATTAAATTTTTTGTCGTGTAAAATTTATGGTAAAGATGAATTAAATGGTAAAAAGTACTAACACTCGGTTTGCCAGGCATTATTTACCATGATTTGATCTGGAATTTTTTGCAGTGAAAAGCTTGGCTTTTAATTAAAGATTTTCTAGCGAATTATTGAAACAATTAGTTTAAAGGAATAAAGCTGGAAAGTGGCTAAAGTAACCCCACCTAACAGCTACTTGAACACAATAATATTTTTTTTATATTTCTATAATAAAAAAAAAATTATATTAATAAAAAAAATATCTCGGACTTATGGTACTTACTATAAAAACATCAATAATGTAGTGCTTTCCTGGACTTAAAAAGTATCCTCTTTCAAAGGGATTCACTGCATCATATGGAGAATGAACAGCGAAAAATATTCCAGGAGGAACATCGAGTTCAAACACATCGTTCATTTGAGGATCAAAAATATATTTGTCAACTATCCCGCCTAAAACGCAAAAAGATATAACTAATCATCAAATGTATTTTATACCAAGCATTAGAGAAAGTAATGTGATAAAATTCGAATCATCGAATAGATCTAGATGGGATAAAAGGACTGAGATATCCTGGGCGGCTGAGAGCCGGCTGTAGTGCCTAAAATTAAGAATACGTTTAAATTAGTGCTGTTTCTGTGTAACTGGTTTGTCTAAAATAAAGAATACTTATCTGTCTTCCATATATCTTTGAAGACATGCACAATAAATTCATTAATACACTGTTTAAATGTCTCGGTAAAAATGGTAAAATAATTATTTATTTAGTTGTGATTTACCATATTCAACCAATACAGACAAATAACCATAAAATTTATGATAATCAAACTATTAAGTGTAAGAAAATGCGTTTATCAATTGTTTTTGCCTAATACGGTTTAACAATCAGAATTCTACCCACGACAGCTAAGCCTATCTTATGAAGCCATTTTGTTCCATGCAACTGTGTTACACACTGTAGCTGAGTAGGTTAATAGGTCAATCTCCAGATTGGCTGAACATGGGTTTGAATCTCACTGTTAATAACACAATATTTCTACCATTCCTTCACTCCCTGCCTTCAAGATCACCAATGTGATCTTGGACTATAAGAATGCGAAAATATCATTCAAGCATAAGTGGCATTTTTGTTACTTTGGTTTTTTAACCGTACCAGATGTAAATGGTTTCGAAACCGTAAAAGTATAGAAATGTTCCAAAGCATAATTTTCATAGTGTATAGAACGGCAAATTGCTTTCGATAATTTTACTGTAATTTCAGAATAAAAGTTCTAACTGATTACTTAGTTACTGCTCCTGTAATAAAACTCAGTAATTGTTGTTGAATTGAGTTAAATGACAGTATGTCTTATACCAAAAATTATTAAATAATTTTAGATGATATTTTTTCATGAGCATTAAATAACAGAATTGTTATCTTTGAGAGGAAAAAAAATTATACACAAGTTTGTTCACTTACTTGGATCGTCGCTTTTCTCTTTACATACCATAATTGGTGTTAAATCGCTTTCAACTCGAGAGTTAATTGCAAAACAATATGAATGATGAAAATCATTATGCTTAAATCTTTGTCTTGGTACAGTAAGTATTGATTCATAACTTCTACAAAATACAAAACAAATGAGAAAAAAGCATAAAAAATATTTTTACAGTATCAGTCATCTCAAAAATCTTATATTTCTTAATTAGAAAGCTAAGTTTATAAAGGGTTAAAAGTAGCATTTTTAAAAACACTGATATATATCAGGGATGTTCTTATTCTCGCCTTAAATAACTGTTGCATAACATTATTCATTTAATAACATTATTCATTTATTTCGCTTCGTGTTTTTTTCCCCGAAAATCTCAGTCGATAAAAGATTTAAGTATTTTTGGAGTGAAATTATGATTGAAGTGCACCAATCGTTAAAAAATAAAAGAACAACTCTCGCTTGGTTTGGAACACCTAAACATGGATAGCTCGAATTATTGTTAGAAATCTAAGATAAAATTACAATTACTTTTTCTTTTAAAGAAAAAAAAATCACTAGTTAAAATTTCTTTTTCTTCGGACTAATATTTTTATCTTAAAAATAATTAGGGGTCTAACATCAATATTTAAAATGTGTACGAACATTTAAAAAATCTGACATAAAATCCGAACTATCACTCTTAAATCTTACATATTTATCAAAACTAAGGACAATTTCCTTTCATAAAAGTCGGCATGGTTTAGAGGAATGATCTTTACGTACGATTACCGGATAAAAACTACTTCTGATTTGTTTTCTACACTTCTACCTATTAAAGGATCACGATGCTAAGGATAATAATACACTTATAGGAACAAAAATTTCAATGCTATCAGGAAAATTATAAAAGATTTTTAAGCTTATCAGGATTTGTACACAATTACTGGTTAGTTTAACATAAAACTTTTTTCTCGGCAGAGTTTTTTTCTGATTTTTATTACAAGAAATCTTTTGTTCTCTAGGTGGAAGGCCAAGCTGTATATCCTCTGTGTGGATTAGATTTTGAAACAATATTTTTTTGTTTTGTTACAGCAAATTTTCCTTCGATTTAAAATTTTTCCTTTGACTTATTATTGGCAAAATTATTATTTTTTTATTATTTGACTATTTTAATTTTTTAAAAAGGAATTAGTTTTAAAGATTTTAAAAGTTAATTTAAATCATTACGATTTTACGTTAGAATACATTTTAAATGGGTTTAACTTAGTAAAGAACAGCGATATCATGGTTTGCAAAACAAGTAATATAAAATTACGTAGAAATCTTCCGAGCCTCAGCGAATAAGCGGAAGAGCCCATAAGTATTGGAACTTTTTTTGAAATAATTAGTTTCTTTAAGAAAACTCACGGTTTTGAATATTTAAATCACAGTTATTTTAGGATAAATGCAGATAACAATTAGATTATTATAATTATCTATAATTATAATTATCTATAATTATAATTATCTTTAATTATAATTATCTATAATTATAATCATCTGTAACTGGTAATAATATAATTTTCTAGTGTTAACAAAATTTATGCAAAAATATATTTAATTACATTTAGCTTTCATAAAAGAAACAATGTTCTAGCACAGTGGTTTCCAACTGGCTGCCCGGGGGCCGCATCCTGACGAGAAGCCTTTTTTTGCGGCCCACGGACTAAAATATATTAGCTGTCATTTTTTGCGGACAATTTTCGTAAGAAATCTATATGGGTTTAAAATACTTTTCTCGTTAATAAAAATCTAATTTCTTCGTTTCACTTAAATTTATCATACCAACGGTGCAAAAAAAAATTATTTCTCAGGTCTTGCATCCAAGAAAATATTTATTCAAATGCAAAAATAATTGTGTATGTTGCTCTTTCTTATTTCCTTTTTTTTGTATTTTGTGAATATAATTTAGCATGTGTATATCAGAAATTTTCTCGAAGAAATTCTTCGATTTAACTTTCTGAAACCACTAATTTTGGACGAAAATATTTGCATACACATTTGCATACACATTTGTAAATTTTAAATTTAAAATGTAAATATCTATTCTCTGGTGGTTGCAGCAGACAAACCTCAATTTTGTCATTGAACATTTTTTGTGCTACAATGTAAGTTTTAATACCAACCTCTTTGAAGTTTTATACCTTAACAATTAGATATCTGTCGTACATTAATTGTTTAATACATGGGTGCACATTAAAGTTATTGTAGCCCGAAATTTTTTAATATGCAATTAAATATTTAAAAAAATCTGCTTCTTATTTAAATTTGTAATTCAATACTTTTGTTTTGTGCAACTTGGTAAAAATCTGACTGTAATATTTAATGTTCCTTCAAACATAAAAGAGTCCTACATAAAATTTTTATAAAGTTGCGGCCCGCCATCTGACTTGTGTTTTTAATTGTGGCTCCCGGCCTCATGTAAGTTGAAAACCCCTATTCTAGTATAAATCTATTTTATAATTATTTACATATATTTTTTATTACTCACTCTGGATAGATACTCTCAAATGCAGATATGACATCAGAATAGTTAAATTTAAGCTCAGCAGCATCCGCTTGACTTACATTCAAAGTATATTCTTCTTTTACCTTCATAAATACGATTATATAAATTAATATTAAAAAGCATCCAAAACGTTGTGTAAGAAAAGCGTTTTTAATTCAATTAAAATTTATTTTAGCATTGAATTGTTTGAGCTTATGAAAATATACTTTTGTTAAAAAAGATAACTTAACAGGTATCAAATTAAAAGTTTATTACCTTGTTCTTCTACCCGGGTCGGTACGTACCTAAAAAAATCAAAACAGTGACCACAAACTCAATAAATGTACTCCTTCTACTTCGTTAACATGTGTATATTAACAGCACTGAACACTACAAAAAACAACATGATCTCTCCAACGACAGTAACATAATCAAACTAACTAAAAAATTGTTGTTCTTAGAGAGTTCTAAATCTCGTGGCGTCATCTATTGGTTCGTTTTCTAGCAAAGGAAAATGGTATTCTGCTTTTAACACTCCCCTTTTTGAATTTCGAGGCATGTTGAACCTAATCTCAATACTTCATTGTCCAAATCTGGATGGTGGGCGAACAACACGTCCAACTCTGGTAGTAGCAGGAGTTGAATCAGGAATGTCCAATGATGGTCTTTCTGGCTCATCTTTGGAAGTCTCTGGCAGCTGGTCTTCGCTGTTGAGATTCTGCTCGTCCAGTTCTAATGGGTAGAGATTTTGAATTGGTCTGATCAGAATTCCGGATTTGGTCTTAACTTTGGCTCTTCTGATCAGTCCATCTTTACTTGTGAAAAATGAGAGTATTCT
The DNA here is from genome assembly GCF_043381705.1 of Parasteatoda tepidariorum. Classification (NCBI taxonomy): domain Eukaryota; kingdom Metazoa; phylum Arthropoda; class Arachnida; order Araneae; family Theridiidae; genus Parasteatoda; species Parasteatoda tepidariorum. The sequence continues at coordinate 50,206,597 of NC_092209.1, read as the reverse complement.
TCCCAAGGGCCAATGTATTCTTTTGAGATTATCATTCCAAATCAAGATGATATCTCCAACTTTAGGATGGTATGTTGGTTTTCGAACTGTCAGTCTATGATGTAGCTGACTCAGATATTCACTACGAAATCTTGCTCGTAAATCTGTCATCAGTCTTCTTCTATACGCAAGTCTTTTGTTTAATTCCGTCTTGACAGTTAGCTTTAATCTATCCAAATCCGTAGTACTACTAGTACGAGTGTCTTTCGGGAATAAATCAGGTGTTAAAGGACATAAATCATCGGAATCATCGCTAACATATGTTCAGGGTCTTGAATTGAGTTGGCTTTCACAATCACACAAAATAGTTTCAATTTCCTGGTAATTTAAGGATGTATAACCTAGGACCTTCCTCAAAATTCTTTTCAAAAGTCCTATTAAACTCTCAAAAAATCCTCCCCACCATGGAGCAGTCGGAGGTAGGAATCTCCAGAAAATTGGAGAAAAGGTTGTCTTTAGTCTTTCTAGGTTGATATTCTTCAGAGAGTTGTTAGTTCCAATAAAATTAGTCCCATTGTCGGAGTAGATAATTGACGGACGTCCTCTGCGTTCAATAAATCTTCTTAGGGCAAGTATGAAATTATCTGTTGAAAGTGATGTCAATAGTTCTAAGTGTACTGCCCTATAAATAGCACAGGTGAATATTGCGATCCACACTTTCTGGTTATCCTTCGTAAGCAACGGTCCAGCAACATCCACTCCTATAACTTCAAAAATTGAGGCGTTTTTAACTCTGTCCTCCGGGAGTACTCATTCTGGTATTTCAGGTCTTTTCACATTAAATCGTTGACAAGTTATACAGGTTTCCAGTACCTTTTTTACAGTTCTTCTAGCTTTTAATATCCTATAATCTTCTCTCAGAGCTACCATTAAAGATTGTACTCCAGGATGTCCAAGTTCTTGATGTTTGTGTAAAATAAGGCTCTTAACAACATGATGATCAGATGGTAAAATAATTGGAACTTTAAAGTTTTCATTGTCTTCTCGCATAATGATTTTTGTTTTAATTCTCACAAGTCCATTAGCGTCTGTAAATATAAACAGGAGCTTCAGACTCTTCAATTTTTCGCCTTGGAATGAGTCTTCTTGAACCCTTTTCAAGATTTTGAGTTCAGCTTTAATAAGCTCTTCTACAGATAATTTTCCTGTTTTCTTACTGCTGGCTCTGGAATTTTCAAAAAATCTATATATCCAGCCTGTAATTCTGATTATTTTCTTGTAGGATGATATGTTGTTGTAAAATTCGTCATCTTTCATATTTAAAGATGATACAATGATTTTCTTCTTCTCGGCATACACTATTTTTTCAAAAGGAACTAGATCAAAATTAGGCCAGTTTTCTTTTGATTCTTTAAGCCAAGATGTTCCTTCGTGCCATTGTCTCTTCAATAGGGTTTTAACTGTGCAACATCTTGAAGGCAAATCCGTTGGATTTTGGGTTCCCGGAACAAACTTCCAGTCACTAGCTTTTGAAAGTCTTCTAATTTCGTCAACTCGATTGGATACGAAAATCGTCCAAGGGCCTTCTTTCCTTATCCAATAAAGAGCGTCCATGGAGTCGCTCCAAAAAAATGTTTCAATATCTTCCAATCTTAAATCCTTTTTTACTGTATCAGCCAATCTAGCTCCAATGTTACATGCAAGTAATTCTAATCTTGGTATCGACACTTTTTTCAATGGGGCAACTCTAGATCTTGCTTGAATAAGTTGGCAAGTAACTTTTCCATCCCTTTCCGCCCTCAAAAAGATGCAAGTCGCATATGCCACCATGGAAGCGTCACAAAAGGTATGAAGTGTTAAGCTTGATTTAGAAAGATTTAAGTTTGAAAGTCTACGAGGAATTTTGAAGTTGCTCAATTCTTTTAATTCTTCTTTCCATTTTTCGAATCTTTTAATTATTTCGTCGGGCAATTTTGAATCCCAAGAAATTCCAATCTTCCAGCATTCTTGTAGAAGAAGTTTCGGAATCAACGTTATAGGACAAGTGAACCCTATAGGATCGAACAGCTGGTGTGCCATAGATAAGATTTTTCTCCTGGTAACTGGTTCACTATTGTTTTCTTCTTTAACCAGCTCACAGGATAAAGTGTCATTTTGGTTGTCCCATTTTAGGTCTAATACCGACACTTCCTTTTCACAGTTGGAATTATCTTGCACAAATTCGTTCATCTCAAGTAGGTTGTTATTTTTCCAGCCACGTAAATCAAATTTAGCAGCTTTCAGAATTATCTGAGATTCTGATATAAAATGTTCCAATTCTGAAACTGAGTCTACACTTGCAATGCAATTATCAACATACATAGAGTCTTTGATCTTCACTGCAAGACTTTTCAATGGCTCTTCTACCTGATCTAATACATGATTCAGAACAGCCGCAAGTAAGAAGGGGCTACATGATATTCCGAACACTACTCTACAATGTCTATACGTAATTATCTTTTGAGGATCTCCGTCTTTCAGCCACATGAATCGTAAACAATCCCTATCAGATTCGTTAAGAGATATTTGTAAAAATGCCTGTTTGACATCCGATATTACTCCGATCTTTTCCCATCTAAACCTATTTAATACAGCTGGGATAATTTCTATGAGATTTGGGCCCTTTTCTATGCATTCATTTATTGATACGGAGTTTTTGGTTTTAGCTGATCCGTCAAAAACAGGACGTACTTTAGTGGTTGAATTATCTTTAAAAATTGCCCTATGTGATAAATAATGTATTCCAAAGCTTTTAGAATTATCATTACCCTCATTAACTTGCTCTATTATACCTTCTTTTTCCCATTGGTTAAAAGCCTCTTGATAATCATTTAACCGATTCGCTGATTTAAGGGATTTAAATGTGTATTTTAGTCTTTTATAAGACAACTCTTTATTATCGGGTAAAGGAGGATGTCCATCTAACCAGGGTAAATTAACCGGTCTCTACTAACCGTTTCTCTGAAATGTTTCAAAGCAAGTTCTTGGGTCTGTGTTGTTGAGCGTTTTTCACTACTATCTTTAATACCCAAGGTATCTAAATTCCAGAGATCTTCAATTTTTGCATTATTTACATGCAATGGCAATACTAACATTGAGCTAGTTGTAGATGTTCCCTCTACCTCAGATTTACCCATTACTGTCCACCCTAACAAAGTGTGTACAGCAACCAAACCTTCCGTAAGGTGTTTTACTTTTCCCGTCAATATCTCGCCAGAATCTCTTTCATATAAACAGGACGCTTTAAAGGGGTAATTTCTAATAATTGACTCATGTGGCTGTTTATCAATGTTTCTTTTCTTCCAAAGCGCTGTTCTAGCAAATCAATAGCTTTAACATAATTTTCTGAGGAAATAGCAAAACCTCCTATCGTTTCTAAAGCTGTTCCACATAGATGAGCTTTTATATAGTTAAATTTACTGACATCATATAACGATTTGTTCTTATGAGAGTTCCAGAAAGTGAGCCAATCACTGATATTTCCCGAAAATTTCGGGATTACTATCTTCGGTAATTTAATATTCAGCATTTCTGGTTTCGTTTCTACTTCCACTTCGCGATTAGTAGTAGGAGTTATATGTTGGGGGAAAATTGAGAGGATCCCGAATATTTTTCTTTTGATTCAAATTGCGCAAATATTTATTAGCTTTAAATCTCCACGTTACTATCTTTCCACGGTATTCTTCTGCAGTTTCTAATTCTTTATCTAAATCCTCTGGTTTAAACAGATTTTCTTATTCAGAATCAACTGTTTTGAGAGACTCGAATTTCTCATTTAATTGTTCAATAATTAGATCAATTTCGGCTTCTTCATCAGTTATTTCGTTTTTTTGAATTTCAGATTCTATCTTTGAAATTAGCTTAGTAACTGATGTTCTTACCGTAGTGCATTTCTTTTTAAGGAGCTCAATGTTTGCTGCCATTTTAGAGCTATTATTATTCACAGTATTTTCAGTTCCAGTGTCCATTTATTTTTATAACACTATAAATCAAATTTATAATAATAGTTCTTATTTTATTAAAATACGAACCGATAGTGCCGGCTGGGATGGCATGTTAAAAAAGATAACTTATTTCTTTATCTACTTCAATAGAACAGGTATCAAATTAAAAGTTTCTTACCTTGTTCTTCTACCCGGGTCGGTACGTACCTAAATAAATCAAAACAGTGACCACAAACTCAATAAATGTACTCCTTCTACTTGGTTAACATGTGTATATTAACAGCACTAAACACTACAAAAAACAACATGATCTCTCCAATGACAGTAACATAATCAAACTAACTAAAAAATTGTCGTTCTTAGAGAGTTCTAAATCTTGTGGCGCCATCTATTGGTTCGTTTTCTAGCAAAGGAAAATGGTATTCTGTTTTTTTACACTATAATTGAGTATAAATTTTTTTAATTTTAGTTTCAAAATAAATTGGTTTAAGCTGATAAAAAGAAATTTATGTATTAAAACTAACTTGTACTTTTCAATAAAAAGGGAAAAGTTTAAAGGATTAGAGAAAGACAAATTCTAAGGTAAAGATCTGGCGACATGGAGAAGAAGGTTGGAAGCACCGTATGACGGAAAGAGCCTTAGCAAGTTAAGTTTAAATTCTAGACGATTCTTTTCATTACGATAAATGCCATTAAAATGTTTTTTGGCGAATTTAGATATTTTGATAACAAAAATAAATGAGTCTCTTCTGTCAAGCTCATGTAAGAAAATCAGAACACTCTCTAAGTTTGTATTTTGTTTCTAAATTACTGCAGTAATATATATATATATGTATAT
>NC_092209.1:50191033-50200362 GCF_043381705.1 Parasteatoda tepidariorum | reverse complement strand
ATACGAGGTATGATCAAAAAGTATCCGACCTTAATTTTTATTGGTCAAACAAACGCAGCTATGGGGGCGGGGCTCGATGTGTGGTTGTGAGCATGCCTAGTGCGCATGCTCATTTTTTTCTACAGCTCCAATACAAGTCAGTCGGCGTCAGGCCATTCATGATTGAACAGGTGCAAGTGAGTGTCGTCGGATTTTATTTTTTTTAAAATGTCAGAAAAAGTCGAACAGCGTTATTGCATAAAATTTTGTTTTAATCTTGGTGATTCGCAAGTGGAAACAATTCGCAAGATTAAACAAGTGTTTGGAAATGGGCACCACACAGATAAAGGAGTGGTACAACCGCTTCAAAGATGGCCGCTTATCAGTTGAAAGTGAACCACGCTCAGGGAGGCCCTCAACATCGAAAAGTGATGCCATCATTGATCAAGTGAGGAACCTGGTGATGCAGAACCGCCGAATCACGATCAGAGAGCTTGTAGACGAGGTGAGTATTAGTTTTGGTTCCATTCAATCAACTTTGACTGACGACGTGGGCCTCAGGAGAGTCTCAAGCTGCTCCAAAGCTGCTAACATTTGAGCAATAAAACCTTCGTCTGGAGATCGCACAAGACATGCTGGAAACTGTGAACGGTGATCCCGACTTAATGAACACAGTGATTACAGGTGACGAGTCATGGGTTTATGGATATGACCCAGAAACCAAGCGCCAGTCAACACAGTGGAAGCATCCTTCATCCCCGAGGCCCAAAAAAGCAAGGCAAGATCGCAGCAATGTCAAGGTCATGCTAACTGCCTTTTTTGACTCCAGTGGCTTAGTACGTCACGAGCACGCACCACACGGTACTACAATCACCAAGGAGTACTACCAAGAGGTTCTGCGTCGCCTTCGTGACGCAGTGAGGCGCAAGCGCCCGGATCTGTGGGCAACAGGCAGTTGGAAGCTCCATCATGATAACGCTCCCGCTCATTCTTCCCATTTAATTCAGAAGTTCAGCATAGAATTTTTTACAGAATATTGTATAATTATTGTTAGCTTTGTCTATGGGAGTAATTACAAAATTTTTTTGAAGTTTCTTAATTGATTGAACAATATTAGAAAAATGTGTTGGATTGTTACTCTTATTTAAATTATCCTTATTATTGGAAACAAAGTTTTTAAAGTAATAATAAACTCCTCATTTCCATTCTGTTAGCATACCTAAATCTAAATAGAACCTAATTGATATCTTTAAACATAAACTATTGAGATCATTAAGAAAGTATTTTAGAATTTCATTGATTGATATATGGTGAATGGGTCTAAATTTTGAACCTTTTATCATTAAATTCCTAAGTTCTCAGTTTTCTATAATATTTAAATTACCAGTAATAATGTTGTGTTTATCAAAAAAATCAAAACATTTCTCTTCCTCACAGTGACATGCATAATCGGATGTATTAACACTCCCTAAATTTTTGCTTATATCATTATAATTAAATATAGTTCTACCAAGAGATTTATTATACTTAAAGCTCTTAATTATATTTAAAATCTTTTAATGGAAATAAAGATTTACAATTTTTAGAAATATTATGAAATTTGATCTTATCGAAAACAGGATTTTGGAAGCTAATAACGAAATATATATAATCTAAATTTTTCTTTTTATTTGGCGAAATTTTACTCATTTTGCCATTTATAAGATCGAAACAAAGAATTTTGAAATAGAAATTAATAAAAAAAAAATTGATCGCATAAGATTGTAGAGCTTATATACATCATAATTCTTAAGGGAGAAGACAAAATCTTTAATTAGTTTAATGTTATAATGTTTATTAAAATCTTTTTCTACATTAGAAAGATAATTTATATTTAATTTGCGATTATTAAGAGAGTTTCTATTACTTTTTGAACTCCTTCATATACTCCTTGAACTCTTGTCACTATTAAGAGAGTTTCTAAAGCCACTTGCACTCTTTCAGCGGATATAATCGTGTGGGCTGATGAAAAGATTATATCTTTTTTTTTCTCAGGATTTTGTAAAAACAATTTATCCTTTTTTTTTCTTCCCCAGTTGTTTGTTATTTTTTTATTATTATTTNCTTTATCTCTCTCTCTCTCTCTCTCTCTCTCTCTCTCTCTCGAGTTTCGAGAGAGAGAGAGAGAGAGAGAGATATTATATATATTATTCGGGACACTTAAAATTTCAAAAAAAATGTCATTTTTCAAAGTATCATTACTTTTTCAAAAATGAATCAAATTTCATAACAATTTCAGGATATCATGTTCAGGTCTTCTACTTTCACCTAAAAATTACTAATTTAATTTATCTCAAATTTTTCCAAAAATTTGAGCATTTTAACACAGAAATTTTCTTTTTAAGAAAAATGTCAAGTCTGCAAGTTGCTACTTTGTAACAAAATTTTTTGCGTAAAAATTATTATTTACACATTAAAGAACAAGTCATTAACTTTAAAACGCGCTAAAGTAAATGACTTTACGATTGTTTTTGACCGAGATATGAGATTTTTTTTCATTTACAGTGAAAACGAAATTATTGTGAATTCGAAAATTATTTAGTATTAGCTTTTTGAAACTTTCTTATTCGGATTAATTAAGTTTTTTATTTAAAACATTATTACAAACACGAACATTATTTGTAAATTTGCAATAACAATTATAAAAAACGACTCAAGAAATTTTTAAGAAATTTAACTTTATCATAAAATTCAAAATCTTTTTTGAGAAAACAAGTATAATAAAAAAATCTTAATATTTTGTTGCATGCCCTTTTGCGTTTATTCTTCGCGGCAATACAAGCTTTTGCTTTCGCAATAAAATCTGGGCTATTCCAGGTTTCTTTCAACCTTGATATTAGTGTGATATCTTTATTTGTTATAACTTCTTCAGCTACTTTTCGTTTCACTATTTCCCACAAATTCTCTATAGGGTTCAGATCTGGAGAATTTCCTGGCCAAGGAAGGACATTAATTTTTTTATTGTCCGGGTACTTCATAACACTTTTTGCTTTGTGACAAGGGGCACAGTGCATAAAAGTGACATCTTCATCGTTTGGAAACCACGTACGTAATTATACAAAAGTTAAACTTTTCTCAACTGTGATAAATATAAACTTATGCGAACCTTACGTAACAAATAAATAATTAATTGCTAACAAATTTTCAACAGAAAATAGTCAATAGGTTGATCTCCTTAAGCTGAAGAATAAATACTAAATTTTCGAATTAACAATAATTTCGTTTTCACTATAAATGACAAAAATTTTTCAAAATCTCATATCTCAGACAAAAAAAATCGTAAAGACATTTACTTTAGCGCGTTTTAAAGTTAATGACTTGTACTTTAATGTGTAAATAATAATTTTTATGCAAAAAATTTTGTTACAAAGAAGCAACTTGTCAGATATGACATTTTTTGTTTAAAAAATTTGATTTGTTCAAATGTGCAAATTTTTGCAAAAAATTGAGATAAATTAAATTAGTAATTTTTAGGTGAAAGTAGAAGACCTGAACATGATATTCTGAATTTTTATGAAAATGGATTCATTTTTGAAAAAGTTATGACACTTTGAAATATGACAATTTTTTAGAAATTTTAAGTGTCCCTAATAATTTGGAAGGGTACTGTATATATATTAGTCTTGCCGATCAGTCTTGCCGATGAGCAAACCTAGTGCCTTCTCTAGGTATCCACTCTTTCAGGACCACCACAATGGGTGAGATACCGTTAGTCATGTTAATTTGGAAGTCTAGTTTCGGCCACACTAGATGGCAGCACCGAGAATCTATTTGGATGCTAAAGTGCACTAGGAATTTAATTTTGCCGAAAATGCCAAGAGCCAATAAGGCACTCCAGGGATCTTTTACATGCTGCATACTCATTTGGCCGCTGAGGATTTTCTGCATCCCGAAAATCCGGCGTTTGGGCCAGGGATTGAACCCGCAGACTTGGGCTGAGAAGGCCGACGACAAACCAACTGAGTCACCCAGCCAATATATATATATATATAAGCTAAAAAGTTGAGAAAAAGTCAAGAGAAGAAAATTATTAACAATAATTTTTTAAAAGTATTTAAAAAACATAATTTTTAATACCTTAAAAAAAAAAAAAAAAAAAAAAAAAAAAAAAACAATTTATTAAAATTTGGGAAACAAAACTAAGAAAAGATATAATCTCTTCATCAGCTCACACGATTATATCCGCAAAAGGAGTGCTTTCTAATATTGTATTAATACAGCCAAAGCAAAATATATCAATACAACAGTGTGAGGAGCACTCAAAAAATTTTACCGAAATTGGAACACATTAAGTAAAAAATATGTACGGAAAAACAAACAAATATATCAAGCAAAAAACTGAAAATAAAATGTAAAGAGATTAGAGAACAGTACTCGAAAAGAAATCTACAAAGTGAGGAGCGAATTAAATGAACTTACGCGTACCGGAATCTTTCAAGAATGATTTATAATATTTTCGTAATAAGATTGCCAGATTACAATATATGAAAACAGAAGCATAAATAAAGTGATATCTTATGGCACGTTCTTACTGCAAAACTGAAGCGCGTCTAATTTGTTAGTTACCTTGGGTGGGCCCGAAAATGGATGCGCGCAAGGTAATAATATAATACAGGAGAATTTAAAGTTTGTAATTAAAAAGTTTGATAATTAAAACAATTAATTTTAAGGAAAAAAAAACAGAATTTACTTCGTTTGAATTAATTTTTAGCAGGAGCCAAATTATTATTGCTGCTGAAATCCAAAAATTAGGCTCAAAGAGCAATGTCCTAAACACACTAAATAGAAGACGAGCTAAAAACGGAAACAAAAGAAAACGAAAGTAAGCTAATAGTAGATAATATTAAGCGCTAAAGCTGCTTTAAATATGATCACCATAACATAGCACAATAAAAACAAAACCGAACTAAAAACGGAAACAAAAGGAAAACGGAAGTAAGGTAATAGTAAATAATATCAAGCGCTAAAGCTGCTTTAAATATGATCACTATAACATAGCGGTTTTGTTTTTATTGTGCTATGTTATGGTGATCATATTTAAAGCAGCTTTAGCGCTTAATATTATCTACTATTAGCTTACTTTCGTTTTCTTTTGTTTCCGTTTTTAGCTAGTCTTCTATTTAGTGTGTTTAGGACATTGTTCTTTGAGCCTAATTTTTGGATTTCAGCAGCAATAATAATTTGGCTCCTGCTAAAAATTAATTCAAAACGAAGTAAATTCTGTTTTTTTTTTCCTTAAAATTAATTGTTTTAATTATCAAACTTTTTAATTACAAACTTTAAATTCTCCTGTATTATATTATTACCTTGCGCGCATCCATTTTCGGGCCCACCCAAGGTAACTAACAAATTAGACGCGCTTCAGTTTTGCAGTAAGAACGTGCCATAAGATATCACTTTATTTATGCTTCTGTTTTCATATATTGTAATCTGGCAATCTTATTACGAAAATATTATAAATCATTCTTGAAAGATTCCGGTACGCGTAAGTTCATTTAATTCGCTCCTCACTATGTAGATTTCTTTTCGTGTACTGATCTCTAATCTCTTTACATTTTATTTTCAGTTTTTTGCTTGATATATTTCTTTGTTTTTCCGTACATATTTTTTACTTAATGTGTTCNACTACCATCAAATAGCATACGTAAAGGCTTCTCTCTCTTTTTTTTTACCTTTTTTGTTCGAAAGATATAGCCGAAATATTTATACAGCACATTTAGCGAACACCGAATCGTCAGCAGTGTCCCTGCAGGGATGTCTGCGAAAAAGCAGATACCAAGATGGTATGACATTTCGTTAAATTCGTTTTTGATTCGCTTTTTTTTTCATTTGGTGAAATTTATTTATATATTTACCTTTTTTTTATTGATTCAGGTTGTTTATCGCTCAGTGTTATTTTTTTCTTTTTTTTATAGTACGATACAGTTTTATTTTGTTATTTGAATTAAGGAAAAATTTAATAAAAAAAAAAATATTTCGTGTTTTTGGTTAATAATAAATCGAATGAAATATCTATACACAATTGAATGAGACGTATGTGAACAATGTATTTGCGTAATGTGCAAATGAATAAATTAAATTATGTATTTGTGTAAATTATGAAATGTAAATATTGAAGGAAAATATTGAAGAACTTAGACTAGATAAATTGAAATTTCGTAAGGCACGTGTTATTATAAAATACTAGTGGGCTGCGCCCCCTTCTCACTGACGCTCGCCAACCCCCGAAAATTGCTACGCAATCTTATATGGTTTACTTCGCAAACCAAGCTGCTCGCTTCGCTCGCTACTAACTTGGTTACATTGCAAATGCACTAAGGTCTAATAATTCAAAAACAATCATTCAAATCCATAAAACAACTTTTTTTTTTAAATGAAATTACATCTTTTTAGTAGTCATTAAAATAAATTTTAACTCAAATAAATGACATGTGATTCGTTAAACCAAATTATTAATGAAATTAAATTCGACAAAATACTAAAATTGAGATCTATCGACAAAGACTACTCACTTCTGTCTTGCTTATTTGAGTTTCCGTTTTTAAAAGCGCTACATGTTGAGCCATCTCAGCTAAATTTGACATGTGACATTTTTAGCGGCAATCATTGGTCGATTTTCTTGCGTTGCCATTCGGAGAGTTGTAATGAGGCTTTTTTTTGTCGCCGTGTAAGAGAAATATATATATATATATAGATATTATTTATCTTTAAAGCAAGTTCTGAATAGTATGGAAAAAATCGTGCATTATTATTAGGTGAAGGATAACACGGCAAAGGACATAAGTATGAGTAAATTACCATTGCTTTAAATAGAGGTTTTTCTAAATACTGAAACTTGCTTAGAGCTACTGACTTAAAGTGGTGTTTAAGTGTCATTTCAAAATAATTCAACTAGATGCATGATTAGGGGACTAGAGAAGGAGAATTCAAAGAAAAATCAACAGAAATAAGTGTTATAAGTGAGATGAAATTTAATAATCTTGTATTTGGGATCGATTTGTAGAGACTATAACGTTTTTTCAACATTGATGCCTCATGTTCGACAGTGACTTTACTTAAAATTTTACATTAACAACAATTTCTTTTCCTTGAAATGCATCTCTCAAAATAATACGAATAGCACCATCAGACCAGTGATGTACTTTTTTTGTTTTAAAGATGAGATAAAATTTCTTTCTTTATAACTTTCACGCCATCTTTATTGTGCGATAGGTCATCAGAGATAATGGCATAAGACTTTATGAATTATTTCTGCCATCCTAGAAATATTCAACGCAAGTGTATACTGTGACACTGTGCACTCGTGATTTCCCGATCATATTTTACAGTATAGTTTTCAGCAAAGTCGGTATGGATTATAATTTCATTCTCAGGACGATTTTTTTTCTAATGACGACATTCAAAATGCTGTTTGTGAGCATTTGCTAATGTCTGTAGCTGTTATCCAATTTCTTCCTTTACACCACCGAAATCGGCAACAACTTATTTTTTAACAGTGAAACCTTGTACGTTCGGTCGCCATTGATAAATACTTCACAATGTTGTCTAAATTTTGATCTGGTTTTTTGAAGCGAAGTTTTTTTCTACGCCGCATACTTGACAGGATCTGTCTCTGCAGTTGATGTGTTCTTCATCGAAATTGCGAACACTTTCTCTTGCAATTGTTTCCGAATTTTTTGGAAGACCAGGACAGAGAGCTCCGATTCCTGAAAGAATCATAGCTATGTTTTCGTGTTATATTCACATACAGACTTCCTGGTCTCTCTTTCCAGAAGGAAAAACGAACCTAAGAAGAAGCTCAAGAAATTTAGTTTTCCCATTATTAAAATCAGAATTTTCTTTCAAAAATAACTCATATAATTCTCCATTACTCATCACTAAATAACGCTTTTGATGTCTTCCTTTAGTTGTTTTTATGGATATCACTTTCTTCTCCAATGGCCTTCTCCAAAGGCCGCTGAGGAAAATCCTCAGTGGCCATGTCGCATGCGACATGTAAAAGATCCCTAGAGTGCCTTTTTGGCTCTTGGCATTTCTGGCAAAATTAAATTCCTAGTGCACTTTAGCATCCAAATAGAGTCTCGGTGCTGCCATCTAGTGTGGCAGAAACTAGACGTCCAAATTAACATGACCAACGGTATCCCATCCATTGTGGTGGTCCTGAAAGAGTGGATACCATCTCTAGAGAACGAACTAGGTCTGGTCATCGGCAAGAAAGATTGTGCAGCTCATTGGAAATTTAAAAAAGTAATAATAAAAAAAACTTCCTTTTTTTTGGGCACACACGGCTGAAATCATATCTAATAAAAAATGTTTTGTTTTTATTTAAGTTTTCTCTGGTAATTTATCACTCCTTGTTTTTCGACAACTAGTTCCAGAATCTGTTCTTAAAATATTCACCCGTTGTCTTTTTTTAACGACATTTTCAATAATCTATTTTCTTTGTAATGGATGCATTTCTGATATCATATCTGTTAGAACATGAGGTTTCTTCAGAGGAGACTTTGGCAAAGCATTATTAATTTTATTTACCGCTTTTCCCAAATATTGTTTGATGGTGAAGCCAGATATTTTCATGTTTGATTTTTCAACTTTTTCTTTTTTTTTCTTTCTACATTCCTTCGAGTTTCATTATTTTTTGTTCGTATGTGCTCCTTCTGTTCTTCAGTCTAAACCTTAGAATGTCTATATTCCTTTTTTTCATTGCTTTCTTCTGCTTTGATAATTTCATATTTCACTGCTTCTGCTTTCAAATTATGTCTTCTCAGTCAAGACATTTCTGTACTTGTTAATGGCATGATGAATTTTATAGTTTTACAAACTTAAATTAGAATTCTATAATCTATTTAAAGTTTTATGAACTAGAATTAATTACTCAATAATCAAATTAATCAACTAGCAATCATTGAATACTTTCAAAATTCTAATGAAAATTTAATTTAATAGATAAACATCAGCAAATAAGCATGTGCAAGCTAAATAAAAATAAAAATAATGTTCTATTCTAAAAACTATGCTCTACTCTAATTAATCGGCTATTAACATTTTTGTTATCGATATTCCCTAACATAATTTAGAAAGAATACACATGTTGCTATAAATGCAATTGTTATTTAAATTTAAGATATCTATATCCTTTAATAAGTGAAGAATTTAAACATGTTTTAAACAAGGTAATTTATTAATGAAATTGGCCATTAAGAAAATTAACGACAACAGTGCAAATATTATAAGTTGTTTGGTTTGTGATACAAGTTCATTGAAAGGGATTTTTTATCAATCTCAAATGATTATTAAAACTCAGTGACATT
>NC_092209.1:50145605-50190533 GCF_043381705.1 Parasteatoda tepidariorum | reverse complement strand
GAATTTGTTGGTCCATCAAAAACCAACATACCATGATGGAAATTGTTGTATGATGGTGGCCATCAACACATGTTGGACCATCAAGAATCTTGTTGAAACCAACATAAACCATCAAAATCCTTTGATGGTACCATCATAAATTTTGTCTTGGGGATGCTTAGAATTCTTTTCAAAAATGAAGCAGAAGAAATTTTGCAATAGTGGACACAATTAATATTTAAGTGAGAAAAATACAAAAACTTTGTAATTTGACTACTTTTATTTGTAATCCATTACTAAAAAAATGTCTTTTTTCATTGATTGAAGATTGACTTGCGCACATTTCTTTAAAAAAATTCATGCCAAAAAATGAGTTTGTGGATGAAGTATACTAGATCAATTGTTATACTTGAAGTAAATAAATGTGAATAAAATATTTGTATTTGAATTGTAATTGAAAGAAAAAGAACTTAAAAAATCTTACTGATGCAAAGACTTACTTTCACATAAAAAGGTTCTATGAATCAGCAAATCAGTTTAGATAATTAAACAACCTTTATTTTATTTTAAGGTAACATTAGAATTATTTTTAAATAAATAATTGCTTTAAACAAATTACATTTACATGACTGCATAATGAAATTTATAAATCTCAATAGTTTAATTATTATTAGTTCAAAAATCTAAATTTTCGAAATTAAATTTCACGCTTAAAATTAAATTTAAATCGAATCAAAATATAATTGGAAAATATGCATGTTAAATAAAATGATAAAACCATTTTGAAAAAATAAAGCAGTTTCAGAGTTTAAAAAAATACTTTTGGGGGGGGGGGGGGCTAGCAAAAAACATACAAGACGTAAAGCTGAGTTTCTTGAGATTTTTATTTTTGAAAGCAGTAGGCCAGGGATGGCGAACCAATGGCACGCGTGCCATTTATGGCACCCGACACAATATTTTGGGCACGCCACCCATCACATTTGTTATTACACAAATGTTATTACACTATAAAACATATATAACAATTAAATTAAAATTCATAAGAGACACACAAAATAATAAACAATTATTAATAAAAAAATTAACAATTAGTGCTAAAAAAGCAATTAATAACCGCAAAAAACAATCTAACAATAATTAACTAGCAAAACAAAATTAACAGTCCTGCTTAAACTAACATCTTACAACCTAAATATAAGTTATTTGTCATCTGATCTGCAACAACGGAAGTCACACTGATGTTACTTTAAGCTGAATTACGCGTATAACTGAGACATAGCAAAATGTTTTTTTTTTTTTTCAATGTAAATAAAGAGTTTTGAGTTGATAGTATTTAGTATTATCATTTTCCCAATAATTACGAAGTCAAAATTATTTGACGGCACGTCTATAACTTCATTAAACATTTTTTTAGGAAAAATGGCACGTTGGTGTATAAAGGTTCACCACCCCTGCAGTAGGCAATCCTCTTTCCAGTGGCATCCAGTCAATTAGTATCAGGTTACCCAGCATAAAAGTAGGGGTGGAAGGAGGGCGAGTTAATTAATTTGACAGCTTTAAATTATCGCTACTGCGGAATCATAGGTGCAAGAAAAAATTGCTCGGCTCTTACTGTAGATGCGAAGGGAAATGAAAGCGAGTGTCTCAAAAAGTGGTACGCATGAATTGTAATAAAATTTTTATGGCCGATTTTAGCAAAATCGTAAGTAAATTCAGTAAAGGTTAATGTGTAAAATCAGGAGCACGTATTGTGAAACTTTGAGGAGAACTGCTCCTGACTAAAAGTCGGGTGCTGTCTGATGCTATGGCAACAAGCGAGAGCACATTTCTAATGGGGGTGTAATGCAGATGTTAATTGGTTTACTCACGCTGGGGGGGTCAAGACAAAACTATTCACCCCACACCCTTATTCGAAGTGACTTTTCCTCGTAACCATGGTACCCGTCACGAAGCGAGACTGATGTCTGGAGGAGTTCTCCTGAAAGGAGCACTATACCTTGGTAGGGCGATAATTTTTGCTGAAGGTCACCGGGATAATCTTTCCCAGAAAGCATGTAACCTTACGGCAACCTTGTGTCGGAATTTTATTTTTATTGTCACGAAAATGTTTGTACTAAAAACCTTTTTTCAATAAAGGAAAAATATTGCCGTTTGAACCTATCATCCTAAAAAGATTTAAAATTATTTTTTAAAACTTTTTTGAAAAGTATTGTTACTGAGGTAAAATGGTCACTTAGGTGCATAATGACGTTTTAGTGGACGTAACACTAGTGATGGGATCGAATTGCATTGCGAATTAAAATTTCATGACAAGGTGGATTTTAGCTGAGAATACAACTAGTTGAGAAAGGAAACCTTGTAATTATCTGGATTTAAGATTATTTTCATACTTGAGACTAGCGTTATTAAAGGAATTTTTTCAAACTTGAGAACCCTTAGTCAACCCCTCGGTATAAGATTTTTATATAAAAGGTTGTTTTCAAAGGTTTTGGATTAGGGTAATGTGCGTAAAATACAGCAGATTGTCACAGATTTCGTTTTGAGGTTGGAAGGTTTACACGTAGACAGCGTTACAAACCTTTTTAGGTTTACATTAAAAGATTTCTTCAGAGTAAAAATAAACCTTATTTTGGTATCTGCGTTTGCTACTTTTGCTTTCAATGACGTCACCTTTAGATTACCGCAACTTTTATTTACTGTTATGTGATTTGTTCGTGGTTCATTTTCATATACATTGGTTTCAAATTGTCAAACATAAGATGGGCTCTATAAATTGTCAAACATAAGATGGGCTCTATAAATTGTCAAACATAAGAGGGTAAACTGTTTCCTAGTTGCACTTGTATTTTTGAGAATAATTACAGTACTTTTTCGTTTCGGAAAGTCGTAAAAAATTTGAAATCTAATTTTGAAAACGTTTAGAAAATTATAATAGGAAAAGTTTTTAGTTTCTTAGGCATTTGTCGCCTCATAAACTCGCAAAGATGATTCGAATCAAGAACAGTTAAGTGATTTTTTATGCCCTCCAAAACTTTAAAAACCAATGGTACTAATAGTTATATAATCATTTTTTCAGAACTAATGTCACAGAAGTATAATTACGTTTTACCCCTTCTATAAATTTCCTCTAGCTGTATAAAAACTCTTGCTGATTAAAAACTTTTGTTTTTGTTATTTTTTGTCTTTTTCTATTACCTTTCCAATTCATTACATCAAATTATCAAAACAGAAAACAAAAACTTGAAGATTAGCTTACTAAAACTCACCTTGCTTGTCTGCATTAACCATTTTTCGTATTAAACCTAATTGTAAAAATTTACCTAATAAATTACAATTTTTCCTATGATTTGACTTTTTGTAAATTATTTCAATTTTATTTTTCTTTATTTTTTATTGACAATAAATTATTTAAGTTGTTGGAAACGCGTTTAAATGACAGGATAAACATTGAACTTCATAGATATTTAAATGTCGCCGTTGTCAAGCATAATTATCACTGTTATCTTGCTACATAAGAAACTAAAACTAAAAATAAAGCGTACTGTAAAATTTCTATTTTATTGAGTAGAGCTGTAAACTAAAAATTCGTTTATATTTAAAAATATTTCTAAATTTTTAATTAAATCACTTTCTTCGGAATGCAGCGCATGAACGTCGGGAATTTTAACGTAGACAGTTAGGTTCACTGGGTAGCAACAGGAGGACGTTTTTATTGGGATAGGGATATGGAT
The DNA here is from genome assembly GCF_043381705.1 of Parasteatoda tepidariorum. Taxonomy (NCBI): domain Eukaryota; kingdom Metazoa; phylum Arthropoda; class Arachnida; order Araneae; family Theridiidae; genus Parasteatoda; species Parasteatoda tepidariorum. The sequence goes on along the minus strand of NC_092209.1, from coordinate 50,186,823 downwards.
TTTCTAATAGGCAGTGCCGGATTACCCATAAGGCCAGACTAGGCCATGGCCTGGGCCCCCAATGATTAGGGGCCCCCTTAAAATGGATTTTTTGAAAATAAATATAAAAAAAATTTTAAAAAATAATGATTTTTTAAAAAAAATCAATTTCAAATATATATTAAAAATTTTTCGAAATGTTATGATTATTTTTTAAACCTAATTTATAAAAATGAAGTAAAATTAATTTATTATTATTTTCTTAATTTTAAATATGCTTTCTTAAATGAAAAGATATATAAATACTTTTATATTTGAATAAATAAAAAATATGCGAGAAAAACAACTTAATCGAAGTGCCCCAAAAATTTGAATGGCCTAGGGACCCGCGTACGCTAAATCCGGCCTGCTAATAGGTATGGTGCAAACGACAATTGATTGATTTATTCTACTCAAGGGCCCTAGTTGAGCCACCGGTTTAGACATATCTATAAGAATCTAATTTCATTTAACCGGAGAAAAAAAAATTCTTATCTGGCAATAATCAATTCATAATCGCAACGTTCGGATATGCCATCTGGGGTAAACAACGGCTCAATGTCTTCAGCCTCCTCGTTCTCTTCTTAGTTGTATGGGAAGGTATTGTGATATTTTCCCCTTTCTTAATATTTTTCATGCAAATCCACTTTCGCGATTTTTTCACATAGAATGGAGCGAATAATCATATTGTGCAGTTTTAATTTGATATAAAGGGCAATTCTCACTATATGCGGTTCATAAAATTCCGATCTCTGTCTAAGGAGAACGAGAATCTGGTTAGTGAAAAATATTTTCCTGCGAATTGCTCACCAATCAGGAGGGTCTCCAATTTTCTCAACGGAGACTGGGAATGCGTGATATAGGATCAGTGAGAATGACCCTATACCCTCACAAAAAAAAAAAGTTGTTGTTTACATATAACCGTGACATTTAAAAACGATGAAAGCTATAAACATGTCATATAGTCTTGTATAGATCTCATGAGCTGCATTTTATATCAACAAAATTACAAATCTTGCTTTTGTTGCTTGGGAAATGTAAAAAATAAAATTATTTAAGATAATCATGAACTCGCGTTCGAGGTTTGAACAGTATTACAAGAAACCACGTTCAAGTCCTTGTTGCGTTGCTGTCGGATGTAGCTTAAGATCTAACACAAATGCGCTGTCAGAGATTAAAATGATAGCATTTCCCGCTGATCCTTACAGAAGAAAATTGTGGGAAATCGCTGTCAGACGAAAAGACTGGAAATCCAAAAAACATTCTTCTTTATGCAGTAAACATTTTATAACTGGTGCGTATTAGTGGTGTGCTATTTAATGTATTGATTACTGGCATTTATAGGAAATATGGTTATGTCTATTTCTTAATTTTATACCAAATTATTTTAAGAGATATTTATAAACAATCAGCCATCGATTTTTTTCTTAAAAGATTATCAAGGGATGACATTTTTTCTTTCAAATTAATTAGCAATGCTTTTGAAAATGAAAAATATCTGCTACTACCCGTATTAAATAGTTTTGTCATATTTCCTATACACTGCAATCTAATTCATCCTTTGATAAACAATCATGTCTGTATAATATTATTTAAATAAAATATGAACTTTAAATTATCACATCGCATCATTTCCTCTTGTTTGATAAATTGAAAATTTTGTATTTTGTGACATAAAAACAGGTTTTTAAAACTACTTTTTTTAAAATTAAGACTTTTTTTTTTATTCATGAAATTAAAGCTTTGTAAACAAAATATTTACATAAATTTAGTATTTAAATTTTTGTCATAATAAAGGGAGAAAAATGCTAATAATAAGACAGTATCCTTTACTTTAGATTTATAAATGCTATCTTATATAGCCCTATAGGAATTTTTCTTTAATAATTCAGTGTCATACATTTTGTTAATAAATTGCTTAAGTGTCTAAACGTTCGTGTTTTACACTGCCTCAATATACTATTTGATTTTTTACTTTCTGTTACTTAATAAGTGTTATTTTGTAATAACATGGTCTACTTTGACTGCTATGAATCATCATTAGAGCTTAAATGATAGGGTGTGCTTCATAGCAAAAATGACCATTGATATTTAAAGGAAATTAAAAAAATATATTAGGTAAATTTGAGTAGAACAGTATGAGTTACAGTTGCAAAGTGGGACACTGTGTGTAAATTTTTTTCTTAATAATTAACAGATGTATTATATATTCTTTATAAATATCTGTGTTTTGTCTTTTAACTTTTAAGTCAAATTGATATTATTATTACACTGAAGATTTATTAAGTTGCATTAATTAATATAAAAACATACTTCATAGTAACCTTCAATAGCTAAAATTTCATTTTCATTGTGATTAATTTTTCAAGTATTTTATGAGTAATAGTAGTAATAAGGATTTTTATCTTTGACTTTCAGGTAGAGCATCTAGTGATCCTAAACACCCCGACTATGTGCCATCAATATTTGCTTACAATAAAAAGGAAGAGCCTACGAAATTTAAAAAAAGGTGTGCAAAATCTAAAACAAATGGTAAGACTAATCATTTTACATTCATTATTGAAAAAACCTAACTATTATATAAAAGTAAGTTGATACAATAGAAATTAAAACAAATACAAACATAACGATTAAATGGGTACAGCTTTTTCTCTCATGATACTACTATTTACCAAAAACTAAAGAAGATATTAATTAAAATGACTGAAATATAAAGAAAGCAGGCAAAAATATCTCCACTTGATTTTTAAGATATTAGCCAAAATAGTTTTTATTTTTTTGTGGAAAATAGCAACTGCTATGAGTGTTTTAAGAAGTTGATACAATAGAATAGGTGTGCATAATCTACGACTCGCTGACTGTTGATGTGCAGCCCGCAGGAGCTTCTTTTGAATTTTTTTTTTGGGGGAAAAAATAAATAATTAGAAACTGGAAAGTTTTGAATTGCGCATTTGAGTTATTACTTTTTGATGCGGTCGATTTGAAAAAAAAAAAAAAAACAGATTCTATTGTAAATCTATGTTGTTCCTCAATATTTTCTTTGAACAATTATCGCTATGAAATTTCTAATGGTCTTAAGGAATCTGATATTATTAATACAATATTATGATGTGTGAATTTCGAATTTGAGTAATCACTTTTAGACTTGTTTTATTTTTGCAGATTTTATGACTAATCCAAATAGAGATTCAATTATTGTTTTCTTTTTTTGCCATTTATAATTACCAACTTCCATGTGTTTTTTAAAACTCTCGTACATTTATTATAATAATTCAACTCATAAGTTATATTATCATGCTTTTAATTTATAACTTTTTGATGGGCTTTATTTGTGCCAATTTCATGGTAAACATAAATGAATTTTTTTTCTTTTTTAACGACAAAAACTTTTTCTTTTGAAGACAACTTTTTCATGTAAGTTTGAAAATCCCATATTTTTACTACAATTTTATTACGACGCACGAGTTTCAAATTGCACATTTAAATAACCACTGTTAGATGCTTTAGTTTTTGCCGTCAAACCACTGTTTGACGGCGAAAACTAAATTCTAATGACAGCAAAAACTAATGGTGATTCTATTGTAAAGTTTTGGGGTATGAAATTCCATTCCATATTTTCCCTGGAAAGAAAATTAGCTAAAATTGTACCTGGGTGTTTTATTATACTTTGAAGTGTTTTCAGTTCTGTTCATATACCTATAAAGATTTTAGCATTGTCACTATATAATTTTAAACATTTCCCCCTACCGCTAAAAAAAACGTTTTAAACAAGCAATAAAGGCTATTGAGGTTAATTCGCTCATGAAATCCAATTGAATCGCTTTGGTGCTTAAGCATGCAAATATACTTACAAATATTTTATTAAGTATTCTCTTTCTCTGGTTTTTAACTTTAATGTATAAGGGACCACAAATGTCTATTCCAACATTATGAAAAGGAAAAGGGGGGGGGGGTGACACTCACTTTGGGTAAATCACCCATGATTAGACATTTTAACACAGGTTTGTTCTTAAAGCATGTTATACATTAGAAAACAATCTTTCTGCAAATATTTCTACTATTCATGATCGAAAATTTACATCTTAGGTGATACAGTAAGGAATTAGATCGAACATGCAAATATTTTACATGATAATATCCTACAAAACTTAAAACTACTTAAAACTTGAATGTACATATTTCTATTAAAAAATGCTATTATGAAATAAAGAAGCATAAAGTAGTGAAACCCTTCACCTGTATGTGAACGACAAAAAATCATATTATATAACAAAAACTTACATAAATCAATTCTGTAGCGGGAAAGTTATCCCTTATGAAAAAGATCAAAATTGTGATGCATGTCTTCAGATCATCCTCAGGGATGTTTCCCAGACCGTCGTCGATAGCTCATTGTGCAGCTCTATTGACAGCTCTATAAAAAATTACTTCTACAAAATGAAAAGTTGGCTAGTGGTTCATTGGAAATGTCGCTTTACATTGTCAAAATAAAGCCCTATAAGAATTCTTAAAACTGATTTAAAATAATCTGCTTATTTTTTCTATATTTTCTGTAACCCATATAACACAATGAAGTGTCAAAAAATGCATTTAAACTCTTGAAACCAGTACAAATATCAAGACTGATAAAAGAAATTTAAAAGAAACAACAAAAATAATAAAGAAGTAAATACATTATTTACAAGCATTATTATTAAAAAGAACGTTGCAGTTGTAAATTCTTTTTGTGGTGGATGAGTATTTGAAAAAACCAGCAGTGACCAGCTTCATTTATGTGTTTGTTTGCTTTTCGATGTAAGCAATGAGTTTTTTTTTCTTTCCAATCATGCTATTGCTAATGTGTTTTTTAAAATATAAGTGCAATAAACATTAGTGAGCTATTTTAATTTCTGGTAGTACAAACTCGAGCTATATAATTTTTTTTTAAAAACAAACTCTCTTTGTCTAATATCTACTGCAAATTTGAAGTATTGCTTGACCTCAATTTTTTTNTTTTTTTTTTTTTTTTTTTTTTTTTTTTTTTTTTTTTTTTACGTAATGTTAAAAGTTAGTTTCTTTAACATAAAAATATGCGTTTTTTTTTGTTTTCAAAAATAAAAAAATGAAAAACTGGTTTCTAGTTAAAATTGCTCAACTTTATAGCAAAAAAGCTAACGTTTATTGATCTCAATATTTTTCTCTTTATGTTACGTATTATATTTTGTCATACAAGAAACTCAAGAGGATATTTTTGGTCACAAAAAATAAATAAATGAAGGACTGGTTTTTAGCCGAAATTTTTTTTATTTTTATATCACCAAAACAAAGTTTCTTCATTTCAATTTTTCTTTCTTTCCTATAATGTTAAATGTCATATCTTTTAAAGGTCGTACTTGTCTTTACAAAAATAAAAAAATCTTGAAGTATTTTAACTGAAAACCAGTTTTATATTTTTAAGGACTTAAAACAATAAAGATTTTATTGATTTTTTAAATTGAAAAATATGTCAACTGACATTATGGAGAAAATTTGAAGATAATATCTTTGTGCTTTAAAAAAATTTTGAAATATTTTGGCTTAAAACTACATTTGATTTTTTTTATGTTGGTAAGCATGATATTTAACATTGGGAGTAAAAAAAATTGATAAGGTGAAAATTGTTAATTTCCCACGAAAAAATTCTACAAATTTGTCAAAAAGTAATTATTTCAATTAATTTTTTTAAAAAAAATTATGTAATTATTTTCAGCATTTCAATGTCTTAATTAATAGTGTTGAACCTTTTTTTCTAATGACACCAAAATTAGAAAAAAAAAACTGCAGCTAAATAAAAAAGATATAGACATTTTTAACAAACGAACCACCACGAGTTAAGCCATTTTCTTAAATGGAGTCAAATTTCAAAATTGTATTTGAAAAAATTACTTCTGTCATTTTTCATTAAGAACCTTTCTAGAAAGAATTTTCATGAAAATTTGTGACATAACGGCGACTGTTACTGGTCGATTTCACTTGTAGTGAGCCATTAGCATTTTTGACTACCTAAACATGGGATTAGCGGCAATCGGGGAAATGTGATCAAATTAGTTTAATTAAGACATCTGTCGAAACAAAAGTGTTAACGTCACTTTTTTTCGTGTGTGTTTTCTCTGAAACTATTTGTGAAGTTCAAAAATCCTTGCACTCACTTAGGAAAGACTCGTTTACCCTAATATACACTATCTGGCCATTAATGACCGGACACCTCTCATTTCGGATACATGAGGTGCTAGTATCAAGTCAGTAGGGCGTAGGGCCGCTACGCGCCCGAATCACAGCTTTAACCCTTCTAGGAAGGCTATCCACTAGGTGTTGGTACACGGCGGCAGGTATTGCCCGCCATTCCTTTTGTAACATGGCGAAGAGTTGAGTGGTGGTTTTGGGGCGTTGTAGTCTGGCCCTCAACCGGCGTTCCAACTCATCCCAGAGATGCTCAATTGGATTGATGTCGGGACTTTGGGATGGCCAGTCAAGTTCTTGCACCCCCATTTCATCAAACCAGTCCGTGATGGCATGTGCTTTATAAATGGCAGCGTTATTGTGTTGAAACACAAACGGGCCATTACCGAACTGTTGTCGTAGGGAGGGAAGCGCCGAATTGTCCAGGATGTCTCTATACCCTTCTGCGTTCAGGGTTCCACGCACTAACACCAAGGGTTAAAGCCAAACCATGAGAAACAGGACCACACCATAATTCCTCCACCGCCGAACTTCATAGTGGTGACAATGCACTGCTGTAGGTACCGCTTTCCGGGCATTCGCCAGGTCCACACCAGTCCATCAGAGTGCCACAACATGTAGCGTGACTCATCACTACACGTAACGCTTTTCCATTGCTCTACTGTCCACTGGCGACGTGCTCTGCAACACTGAAATCGGTGGCGGGCGTTTGATGGAGAGATGTTTGACTTATGTGCTGCTGCTCGTCCATGGAATCCTTGCACAATCAGCTCCCGACGAATGGTACGTGTACTGGCAATACTGCCAGATGCAGCCCGGATGCTGGAGCGACAGTGTTCAACGACATTTGTCGGTTTGCCTTCACTACACGTCGAAGACATCGTCGATCCCTGTCGGTCATTATTTTGGGCTTGCCGGGTCGGGACTGCGGTTTTATCACTCCCTCTCGTTCCCATTTCAACACGACGTCACCAACTGTTGACCGATGTATCTGAAACTTGTCGGAGATGGCACGTATGGAATGACCAAATCGGTGGGAGCCTATGATCATGTCCTTTTCCGCCTCATTCAGCTCTCGCCGTCCACTCATTTTCACTGTTAACGCTCGTATGGCCGTCGCCTGCTTGCGAATGGTCTTTCCCCTACCACAGGTTGCGTATTTATTCCGCCAGGACGAGTCCACCTGCCTTTCAAGGGGTGTCCGGTCATTAATGGCTAGATAGTGTAGTTTCAAAAAAAAAAAAACTCTTTTTCTGTGATTTTTTTTAATTTTTTATTTAATATAGTCGTAAAAACTCTAAGTTGTAAAAAATATAAAATTCTATATCATTTTAAAGTATGCAATTTTTTATGAAAGAGTACAAAATGTGAACAGTCGAATTGCTCTTGAGAGATAGAATAACACAATTTTTCTTAAATTTTATAATTCACAACTTGCTTAACAGATTTTGTTGTAAATAGGTATTTTGTGATTTAAAGTTGCATTGTTTAAAAGAAAGTTAAAACTTCTATGCTTGACTGCTCAAAGTTTTTTTTAGACTATTATTAAATAAAGTAATAGAAAATATTACAGAATTATTACATGCTTAATCAAATTAAAATAAATTTTTCATGCAATTATAAATATTCTTTTAAATCTAGATTAGGGGTTTCCAACTTACATGAGGCCGGGGACCACAATTACAAACACAAATCAAATGGCGGTCCGCAATTTTGTTGAAGGAACATTAAATATTACTGTCAGATTTTTACCAAGTTGTACAAAACAAAAGTATTGAATTACAAATTAAAATAAGAAGTAGATTTTTAAAAATATTTAATTGCATACTAAAAAATTCGTTCTACAATACCTTTAATGTGTATTAAACAATATATTTTGTATTAAACAATTAATGTGCAATAGATATCTAATTGTTAAGATATAAAACTTTAAAAAGGTTGGCATTAAAACTTATATAGTAGCACACAAAATGTTCAATGACAAAATTGAGGTTTGTCTACTGCAACCACCAGAGAATAGAAATTTGGATTTTAAATTTAAAATTTACAAATGTGTGTGTAAATATTTTCGTCCAAAATGAGTGGTTTCAAAAAGTTAAATCGGAGAATTTCTTCGAGAAAATTTCTGATACACACATGCTAAATTACATAGTAGCACACAAAATACAAAAAAAAAAAAAAGAAAAGAAAAAAATGAAATAGAAAAAAGATTTTACACGATTATTTTTGTATTTGAATAAATATTTTCTTGAATGCAAAACCTGAGAAATAAATTTTTTTGCACCGTTGGTATGATAAATTTCACAGAAACGAAGAAATTAGGTTTTTATTAACGAGAAAAGTATTTTAAACCCATATAGATTTTTTACGAAAATTGTCCGCAAAAAATGACAGCTAATACATTTTAGTTCGCGGACCACAAAAAAAGGCTTTGCGGGCCGGATGCGTCCCCGGGGCCGCCATTTGGAAACCACTGAGCTAGATTATCCAAATATAATTCTGTACAGAGAATAGTTTATAATAATTATGTGTTATTTTTTATTATTTCATCCAGTAATGATCATTATTTGTTTTTTCAATTCCAAGATTGGTAAAAAAAAAAAAAAACTTTAATATGGTCCGTGTTATTCTTCAAAATCTGCTTGTAAAAAGGATAAAATTAGATCAATTGGTAGTTTCTGTACAAAATAATAAAAAATTAAAATGTAATGCATTAGATTTATGTTAAGAGTATTCTGTAATCATAGCATTTAATGCCCATTTTTAGAATACTTGTTATAAACGAAGTTAATAAGCTGTGCATATAGTAAAGAAAAAAATAAAAATCGAACAATCACAGTTGAAAAAGATGTAAAAATATAAAAACAAATCACAGTTTTTAAAAGTATAAAAACAGTTGGTTGAAATTTTAGCTCCTCTTTCTTAACCCACTCAATCTTCTTGATTCTTTTAATCTGAATATTTTCGTTAGCAGTCATAGCGGTCCGAGTGAATCTTTTGTTGAAAATGCAGTTTGCTATTTTAAATGTACTGAAAAGTATAACTTATTAAACTCTTTTAGTATTTCGTTTTTCAAGTCCATATTTTTAACAAATAAAAAAACTTTTGCAGCTAACTACCATTTAATACTTTTTTTGATAAAAATGTATTTCAGAAACCTCATTATTTTTATTTAGTTTCTAAATCAGCAGCTTTATTTTTATCGCTTTTAATTACGCTATGAATGGTGTTTTCAATTGGAATGTAAACAATAACAATCTCGATCTCGGCACCTACTCTAGTTCCGGTTAAAAAGTTTGCAGCTGCTTACTACATGTTATTCTGATAGGCGATGTTTTCAAACGGATAATTTTGTTTTCAATAAAAGAAATAAATTAGATAATTTCTGAGCTCAAATCTGCCGTATTTCATAAGATATTAATGTTATTATGTAATTCTGGGGAGTTTGGAGTGAAAATTTGTTTTTGTTATTTTGTTATTTATTATTAAAAAAGGTGACATGGTTGCTAGATTTTGAATATCTCGCTTTTTTGGCAGTCTTGATTTGGCCTCTTTCCATTTGTTTATTACTGTTTGTTCGTGTTGCAAGCTGTGCACCATCTTACGTTGGTGTTAACACTTTTAGTATTGTAAACACAAGTATTGCTAGCACTGTAAACATAAGTAATCAAATACATTGTTTGCAAGAATCTCAAAACACAATGATGCCAAATGCCTTTAAAATACAACTGAAACAGTAACCCGGAAATTTAGGTGTTCTAGTGTAGAAAACACCATCCATACAAGTTCGCACTTTTCGTAAAATAAAAATTGGAAGAGCAACTGCTGCGAGCCCTGCGTCCTAGCTACTTTCTCTTTTTTATGACGTCAGGCGTATATGCTCAGTTTCGAAATTTTTCGGTTCTAAAGATGGAATCAGTTTGGCAATATCCAACTTGACTCTCTTTCTACTGCGCATGCGCCTGGTGAAATTTTATCACAGCGGTTATATCCTGTGAAAATGCTGGTGGATAATTGGAAGTTCATTGATTCATAATAATATTTTGTAAATAGAATTTGTTTACCAAACAGAAGTGCTATCTTAATTCGCTTTTCTTGCGCAAATGATCAAATGTAATTACAGTTTATAATGGATAGCGATCAACCTGCCAATTTCATTTGTAGATTTTGCAAATGTTCTTTCTCTAAAATACAGTACTTATTTAAACATGTGCAGCAAGTACATACTGCACGTCCACCTACGAAAAATAGCCGCACTTGTCCAATATGTGGAATTGTATTTGGAATTGGTGGAAAAAACGAAAGTTATAAAACACATTTACGACATATACACGGTCAGCGTGACGAGGGACAGATCTTTACATTCAGATGTTTTAATGGTATGTTTTATGTTCCTACGAATTAAAAAATCTATTTGTCGAGCATTTAAATAAATGAGGAATGAATATTTATCTGAATTTGAAATTCATGTAAAAATATTTCTCTTTTAATTTGCTATTATGAGTTTTTATTTATGAATCATTATTGTTAAACTCAATCTGACATATTTTTCAATACTATTTATGAATTTATTGAATAATCATTTTGGAATAAAAGTCAATGTTTTTTATAAATAATGTGTTAAGTATAATTTTAGTGAAGTTTGTTTATTCATGCGATATTGTTAAGTTTCGATTTAGATGTTTAATTGACATTAATAATTATATAAATTTCATAATTTTAAAAACATCCTTTTTTTTTTTAAACTATGGCAGTTTGATTTGCATTGGCATTTGGAGGGAGGGGAATGCCAAGGTGCCAAACAGATTTTGAACTTGCAAATTTAAAAAAAAAATCTTGTAGATGTTTGCCCAGGGTGGCTATGAGTTATACCTTTCAAGTTAGTCCCTTTCTGTGATATTTTTTTTTAGTTGCCAAGACATGCCACTGATCATGAATCCCATGTGAATCCAAATCTCCCCCATGTAGTTCCCATCCTTTTGTTTTTATCATATTCTGAAAATTCCAATAAATTAGTAATTATATTTTTAATTCATATTTCATCTTAAATCACAAAAATTTTAATTGCAATGGAATGAATTGATCGTTTTTTATTTTCTAGCATATTGCATATTCTCTAGTTAAAATTTTGTTAAAAATGATTAAGTTTGATAAAATTGTTTAAAAAAATTTTTTTTTTGAGGCCAAGCAGTTTTGCTTACACTTTATAGAGCGTCGAATAATTGTTAAGGGTCGCGAAAAAAAAATAGTTGTGACAAAATCTTTGGGAGCCTTTAAGATCGTCATAGAAAAAAATAGGTCACTGGATTATTTTAGTGGGCAAAGTTCAACTTTAAAAAGACAAAATAAATAATGTAATTTTGTTACTAGGAAAAAATTCTAACAAAATATGATTACTAATGCAAAAAAAGCAGAATATAATGAGGACTTATTTAAAACAATTGTGGTGATTTCAGCTCTGACTCCTACCTCTAAGTAATTTATAGTGCTATCAGTTTAGTGAAGAATACAAATAGGAGATTCATATTTTTTATATTGGAATCTAGTTTTAGTTAAAGAAAACTTAGAAATTTAAATGACCTGAGTAATAACACCTCCTAGAAGATAGAAGGCTTCAGCACCGGTCAATTTAGTAGTCCGGCAGAACGATCATAAACAGCGCAATGGAGAAAATAAGAAAGATGTCACTACGTCTGAGCTACTAAGCTGTGCAGTGCGGGTTAACGAAAAATTATGTTATGGTAGGTACAGTACAGAACCCGTTATCCGGAAATCAGAAAACGAAAAAACCAGAACGAAATTCGATAAATTTACCCGCAATTTAAAAAAAAATTTTTTTTTCCCACATAAGATTTTAGGATTTTTCTTTCTTTTGTGAAAGATGTTTACCTTACCATCATTTCAGAAATAATCATTAGAGAATTACCTCATCGTTTTTTCTTATTTTTAAGATTATTTCCAAATAAATTTTTTTTTTAGTTGTGTTTAACACTAAAAAACGGCTTTTTGTAGGGTTTAACACTAAAAACGGCTTTTTGTTGCGATTCAGAAAACCGGAGAAATCAGTTATCCGGAATAGCGATAGTCCCGATCGTTCCGGATAATCGGTTCTCTACTGTATTATGTTATGTTTAATTATGGTAATTAAAATATATACACTTTCTGAAGTATAGCAGAATTACTGTCATGATATGTGCGTTTTGGAAAAAAATTTGCAGCAAAACTGAAAGCTGTAGCAATTATCTATTAAAATTATTAAGGGTGTTATTTTGATATTATTTATATTATGCTTAAACTTTTGTACTAATGTAAGCATTTCTAATATTGAATCATTTATATTTTTCTCTTTCTAATAAATGCTTAGTGTTCATTGCAATTAAGTATTAAATCAGTCGTTTCTCTTTTAATCAATCTTCTGACTTTATATCCTGAGGTAGAAATTGTTCGGTTTTTCTGCGTCAAAACTCTTTAGCACTAAAATCTTTCTGCAAGATAATTTTAAGAATAAAAAATATGCATATTGCTAATGTAGAATAACAGAAGTGTCAACTTCAAATAAATAAATAAAGAAATGAAATAAGTAAAAAAAAACTTTGGAGATCAAATTAAAGAATTTTTTAATTTAGTATCTAGTATTTTTTTTAAATTCTAATATTATAGGAAAGATTCTTTTATTTTGTAGGGAGAAATCACACTAATTAATTTCTTTTCGCATTTTGTAAATCATCATCACTTTAGAAAATATAATTTAAAAAAACATTAAATCCGTAGCAGTAACTACCGGGGAAAAAATATTGAAGGCAAAATCAAGCGAACCTTTAAAACGGGATTACTAAATGTGTGTTTTCATTTCGAGATTCAGTTGTATAAAAATATCAGATTTTAAAAGCTATGTGGAAACCTCATAAAAAAATGGAACAAAAATTTCTGTAGAAAAGGAAACCAAATTTTTTACTTCATCATTTGTTATTTTTCATTATTCTCAAATAAGAATAGAAAAATCGCAAGCATTTTTTTTTTCCACTTGATGAGCGAGAAAGGCATCTTTTAAACAAAATTCCGAAGAAAGATAAAATCCTTCAAAAATTTCTGCAGAAAAGAAAACCAAATTTATTTACTTCCAAAAAGAAAAATCTTTCTGCAAGAACTTGGTAATGTTCCGCAATAATGTCGCCACGATTCTGCCTCGGGGAATTTATTGTACAGTACAGGACCCGTTATCTGGAAATCAGAAAACCGGAACGAAATTCAATAAATTTTTTCGCGATTTAAAAAAATTTTTTTTTTTCCTCATAAGATTTTAGGATTTTTCTTTCTTTTTTGAAAGATGTTTACCTTACCATAATTTTGGAAACAATCATTAGTGTATTATTTCATCGTTTTTTTCTTCTTTTTAAGATTATTTCCAAATTTTTTTTTATTTTTTTAGTTGGGTTTAACAATAAAAAAAACGGCTTTTTGTAGCGATTCAGAAAACCGGAAAAATCAGTTATCCGGAATAGCGATGGTCCCGATCGTTCCGGATAATCGGTTCCTTACTGTATTACAGTGTTTTCACTACAGCGCGAGAATCTCGCATATTTTTTTCTTTTCTCGCATTAAAAAATGATTACCGCAAGAAATTTGCGCATTCTATAAACCAACTTCAAAATTCGCGAATTTCTCGCATTTTGAAAAAAATTTCTCATTGCGCCATTCAAAATAAAATCTGTTTCACTTTTCTTTATGTATCTTTCATTATTTTCAACATCTGCCCCATTATCTAGCTTCCCTATTTACCAGTACAGTTCAGAACCTTTAAGAACAACAGAACACCATCCCTCCGAACCATGGAACCTCTTTCAGAACGCATTTCTCTGCAACCACATGTTTACTGTAGTTAAGGTTTCTTCATGTTAAGGTTTCTTCTAAGGTTCGTTCAAATTTTTTGTGCATTAATATAAGATGGACCAATACCTTGTAAAGGCAATATCTTCTAGTCCGAATCGGACAAATGAAAATGAAACAAATGTGGGTAGAAACGATCAAAACGAAACAAATACGCGTTTGAGCAACCTAATGAGAATAGCTGATGAAAAAGTAGATGTAGAACATTTTCCATATGATGACGCAGCAAAAATATTCAATGCTTTAAAAATTAGAAGATGTTAAAAATTTATTATTATTAAAGAAGTTGCTTTTTTTTCAAATCTCTTTGTGTTTTTTTTTTTTTTTTTTTTTTTTTTTTTTTTTTTTTTTTTGTAATTTTTAGAAATTTTACTTAACTTTTTGAAATCTCACCCTGTTTTTGAGAAAGGGTGAGAAATTCTCACCCATTTTTTTTCTGCGATGAAAACACTGTATTAATACCTTGGGTTAAATCTTAGGTATTTCAATTTATTTTGAGCTAAATACTCCAAGTATTAAAATTTTAAATTATTCAATTAAAAGTTTATTTAAAATATTTGTTTATTTATATATTTGTTTTAAACTTTATTTCAGATTTCTTTCTCTGGAAAACAGAATTGGAAAAAAGGTCCTCCTGTAAATATGCATTGCAATCAGCTCCAAAAGTATTACCTACCAATGAAAAAATTCATGTATATCAATGTGATCAAACATCCCACAAAAAGAAAAAATTTAATGTTTCTAATATCTCCAGTTCGAAGTGCCCAGCCATGATTTGTGCAACGGAAAATATGAAAAATCTGGAAATAAAAGTAGATTACTGGAATACTCACGTTGGACATTCAGTTCAAGTTGAACAAGATGAGTTAAATGCAGCCATAAGTAAGCATAACTTAACTATTTATTCTATTACTATTACAGCCATCAGGGCTTTCACAATGTTACCAAAATTACAATGTTTGAATAAGATTGAAGAAGTAATTGTAGTTTTCTGCGCAACATCCATGAAAGAGTATTATCCTCACTGAAAGACCTAAGACATACAATACGCACTGCTGTGTAGTCTGCAGATTATACATTGATTCGTTTAGCACAGGAGCAATAACTAATTACAGAGCTTCTGTCATCTGCTGATTCCATGTTTGTGAATGAATCTATCTATGAGCCAGTCAGCATCAGCAGGAAAACGAACTAGCAGACTCATCACATTTAAAAAGCAATCACACAGAATGCGAAAAAATCGCGTATGCGAATTGGAGATGCGAATGAGAATCCGATTTTAAAGTTTTTCTTGGTAAATATATTTCATGAAGAAGGTTCTCATTCGCATTTCCGAATTCGGGCATGCACAAACTTTTTGAATCCAGTGTGAATAATCCTTTACACTTTTGTGGGAAATGAAAGTTGATAGAAAATTCATGATGTCTGATGACCAGAAAATAATTTTGGCAGATTATCTACGGCGGTTGATTGTCCGTAGTGCCAATTTTTCATGCTTTTTAATAGGTAATCCCCGAAAAAATAATGAAGGATATATTTCTTAATATAAGCCAAGAATTTTGAGAAAATTTTCCAAACCTTAAGTTGGGGATCTGCTTATAATCCAATCCACTAACTTTGAAAAATTCCAGGTAGACATCGCCAATAGAAATACTTCAACAGTGTTGTTCATTCAAAGTGTTTTTAGAAGGGTGGCCTACTTTGCCTGCCCTTTCACTGAGGTAAATGCTTCCCTCGTTCCATTTTTGTAAAAATGTTATTCTCCTTCTATTTAGAAAAAAATGCTCTTTTATTTACTTTTTTAAAAAGATTGCAGTTACAGAATTTCAGATTACCATAATTACTGCAAATGATTTTTAGACTGATTTATTATGAAATATTTCTCATATTTATTTAAGTGTTTTAAATTCCGTTTGAAAGGCAAAAATCTAGCTAGATAAAAATATATATTTAGCAAGATTAGTGCTCTTTAAACTGAAGGTGCACTTGTTTTTGAAAAAGCACCCTGCTCTTTTTAATCTTTATGGAGGTCTCTGACTTCTCCTTTTCTCAAGCATTAGAGATAATGAATAAATATTTGGAAATATACATACAAAACATAAAAATGCATACAACAATACTTAATAATGGAATGTCTAAATTTAATCGTTGTAAAAAAAACATATAAAAAGGACAAGAAATGCTATTATTTTTTAATCTTCTAATTATGAATTCCTGAAGATCCATGCTTTTTACAAGTTACTACAAGGAAGAAGATTTTTATTTCCATGCATAGCATACCTTATTTTTTTACATTGACTTATACACGTTTTGAATTTTAGATCCAAATAAAAAACATACTTAATGGATTATTCACGAATTTGGAAATATACTTTAAATATAAAAAAATATGTATATGCTATGTATAGATTGATTTTTCAGTATTACCGTTGCAGTGTGACTATAAGCAATACATAGTCATGTGTTTTATCATATCATATAGTAGCAATTATGATCGTACTAAAATGAATATTGGAGCAAAAAAAGTAAAACAGATGTATGGAAAATACTTTATTTTCATTTATTTAAATAATAAATTTATTTGATGTTGTTTACAAAATAAGATCATGACAAGAAAAATGTCAGGTGATCTTCTTTAGTAAAGTAAGTAAGGGGAAATTTCTAAGTAGATTAAGGAAAAATTCTACTTTGAAATTAGAGGACAGACTTTTTAATTGCCATCACTTGTTACAAACATAAATATTTCTGCAAAGACATGCTTGAACTGCTCTGCTTAAACTCCCCTGCAATCAGCAATTTAAAACATAACAAAAACTAAAAATCTCCACAAAAACTTACAAACAATTAAATAATTAGAAAATAATTTAGTGGAGGAATTTTTTTTAGAACCGATTATTTTAAAAGTAAATAATTGATACCGATTTTCAGTTATAATTATCTATTAATGTTAGTTAAAACCAAGAACAGCAGTACCTAGATACAATCGATGCCTATTAAAATAATAAAACTGTACTATTATTTCTTGAGCATATTAAAACATTTTAAAGTGCAATATCATTAAGTTTGTTTTGTTCTCTTATTATTTTTATTTAGGCTCTGTTCAAGAAGAAGATTCCCATGTCAAGGTTATGGATATGCTTAACAGCATTGGTCAAGGTGTTGAAACTGGTGCTGAAGTGTTTGTCACTGAAACTCTTGATGAAAGTATTCCATCCACTTCATCGTCACGGAATATCCCAATGAATATGTTTAATATTAAAAGGGGTAAATCAACTAAAGTCAATTTACCTCAAACTTCTCCTATTGTACCAAATTTTTCCTTCAAAAAGGATCCTTCTAAAAAGAAAGAATCATCTATTTACAGTTTAGCATCAGTTGCCTGTGGAAAAGTTAGTGCAAATAAAGTGAATATAAATAAATCAGCTAGTGCACAATTTCAAGATTTAGTAAAGAATATTGCAAAGAAAAATTCAGGCACTATAATTACCCATAAAGCCACAGTGGCATCTGAAAGAAGTTTTCAGAAAGAAGCAGATTCCGATAAAACAAATGACAGCTTTAATAATGAATTTCCTTCAAATGACATTGACCTAGTTTCTGATACTAAAGAAGCTAGCACTACAAATATTCATCCTTCTAGCATAGGTGGGAGATATATTGCAATTAATCCAATGCCGCCAAATAAACCTTCATCAAGTGAATTAAATATTTCAAATGAAATTTCTTCTATTGGGAATTTATCTGAAACATTAACAGGAAAATCAATGTCAGACAAAGAAAATTTTTCATTGGTTAGCAATAAAAATAGTAAATCACTCAACAAGACTACATCTCGATCATTATTAAAATCTAATACTAAGAACGCTGAGAATTCTATTTCTACAAAAAATGGAATATTGGAGCAGAATTCAAAATCTCTTGGAGTAATTAATACAGATACACCTCAAATTATATTAGCAAGTGTTCCTGTTCCACAACCGAATTTGAGTTCGCTAATTGGTACAAAACCAGGGCCTTCTCTTTATTCTGCTATTGCTCAAAGTCCTAACCCCACTTCTCATGTAGTTTCTCCTATGACTCAAACTTATTTGTCTATCGACAATAAATTGATTCCTGTTGTGAATGCACCAGGGACAGCCCTTAATCCAAATTTAGGCTCTGGTATTATTTTATCTTCTGCATTGCCACAGTTTACAAGTGGCCAAATGGCTCCCATGCCATTACCAACCTTGACACCTTCATTTACTGGATCCTTCCCAGGGGGATTATTTTCATCTAACAAACCTTTACTTGCTGGTGCAAATGAAAAAAGTACTTCATCTCAAGCACAGAGTGTCTCATCCCTTTCAACATCCTTTTCTAATGCCCCTGTTGTTTTAATACCCTATACAAACAGTTCACCTGTTCCATCTTTATTACAATCAAAACCATCTGCAAGTCTCTCTTCCCCTATGGTTTTACAAACTGTAAGGCCCATGACATCTTTATCTACGAACTCATTAGTCACAAATTCACTTGGAAATCTTGGTCCAAATCCTTTAGCAAAAACCGTGCCAGTTGCCTTGGGAAAATTTGAAAATTCTCCGTCTACAGATGTAGCAAGCTCTTCAAACACACTCAAGGTTCAAAAGGTTTCTCTTCCTACTGCAAACAGCACTCATTCGGCTACCTCAAGTACAAATGTTGTAGTTGATGCTAAACCTGTTTCTTCTCAGTCTAGCACTAGGAATCCTGTTACTTTAAATTCTACAACTGTCAGCTCAACTCCAGATAATTCTAAAACGGCCTCTTCTCAGCCTAGTTTAGGTAAACCAGTAGCTTTAAATTCTAAAACCAAACCAAATGTAAATATTTCTAAAATATTTGAGTCTAAGAATCACAAGCCAGGCACTTTTGTTTTTGAATCATCAGGGGAACTTTTTATGTTAGAACCTGTAGATGATGATCTTGTGATTAAAAAAAATACTACACCCGTTACATCTACACCTTTAAAGAAAAATGAAATTTCAATAACTGATTCTACTACAGATGATTCTTCATCAACAAATGCTTTATCTACTACAAAAAGAAAACATTCCCCTGAAGATGGTTCAGATGTAAAATATAAAAAATTTAAAGAAGTTTTATCTTCAAAACAAGGTGTAAGTGCTGTTTATGATGCTTCCACAAAATCTGCATATATAGTCAATGATGAAGCACCTTTATTTTCAGATAGTTCTGAAGATAATTCTAATTCATGTGCAAGCGGTATTTCAAATTCCCATAAAGATTCTGATGATATTAAATCTAAATCTGGAAGTGTTTTATCTTCTAAAAAAGCCAAAATATCAACAAGTGAGACTTCTGTTACCACAAAAACTTCTGTAAAAGTCCAGAATAAAACATTTTTACCTGAAGGTAAAAGTAAAACAAAACATTCTCCATTTACAAACTTATTTCCAACTAAATCATCATCGATGTTGACTGTTAAAACTGTCCCTTCATTAGCTATGCAACCAAGCAAGCCCATAGCTTCTTTCATAAGTTCTACAAGAACTCAGGCATCCAATTTAATACTCTCATCTTCTAGTCCAAATTATATTTCATCTATTCAGAATGCAGAATCTTCAACTGAGCAAACTACTTCAAAAGTTAAAAACATGTCAGATAACACTTGTACTTCTGAGGTAATGCACTTAAAATTTTTATTTGATTTGTCTAAAGATAAATATAGTTGTTCTATGGTTGTCCCAAAAATGACTGATGGATTTTTAACAATCAATAAAAAAGAATGGAACACTATAAAAATGTATTGTTTGCAGCATTATGCTTTTGAAACAATGAAATTTCATCCAACCAAATTGCACATTTTATAAGCATTGCAGGAATGCACGAGCTCCATAGAAATAGACTCCTCGACACTCCCAGGTGATATTTCGACACCATGCTATCAGTAGGTGAGCGCTTGTAAAGGATTTTGATGATGGTTTACACATTAGAACATAACAGCAAATATTCATTATTGCTTGCTGTTTTGCAACGATCCCTGCACCATTTTTACACCAGTTGCTGTTATTCCTATTTTGCAATGCCACCTATTAGTGGACTTGTGCAATATGATGGGATGAAATTCCTAATTTCTCAAGCATAAGGCTGCAAACTGTATACTTAGTTATTTTTATTTTTTATTATTGATTTTCGAAATACATCAGTTGTTTTTGAGACATCCAGTATAGGTTTATTTTTGCAATGTATGGTCCCTCACAAATTCATATAATTTGAAAATAAGCTATTTTGAACTTAAATTTTGAAAGTTTGTAATTTGTTTTGAAATTCTGTGTTTATTTTTAATAGTTTTCTTCAAAAACAATCCTAATTTTCGTTTTAAACCCATAAAAATATTTGCTGTTTATGTCCTCATTTCGATAATCATTTGATGATTTGCTAAAAAGCCTGGAAAACAATAGAAACTATTTAAATTAAAAAAATAGTAACTTATGTGATTTATTTTCTTTCAATTTTTTTTAATATTCTATTTTTTTTTTAAATCACAGTTCTTTCTTTTTTTCCCTGTAAGTTGCACTATGTTTCTTGAATTAAAAAAAAAAAAATAAGCATTAAACATTTTTATTTGTTATTGTTAGGCATTTTCTTATCTTGCCGGAAGTTAAATGGTCTAATGCTTGATTTTAAAACATTATCTATACTTGCCATATTGTTTACTTTTATTGATTTAACCATATTTGATAAGCATACCTTTTGTTTTTAGTTTATTTGAACAAATGTGACTGAATCATTTTTATATTTTTCTTGCATTCTCAATAACACTGACATGTATTATTTTCCATGATTCTTGTTCACCATATGAATAAGAGTTTATATTAATTTTCTCATATCCCTTATAGTGTAAAAAATTATATCAAGCTTTGATAATCTATAAAACCTTTACAGTTTGCTTTCTTATAATTAGTACTTTTCCCCCAAAATTAATTGGTATTTTCTTAGGATTATACAAAAGTATCATTATTTTTTTTTTAAAAAAAGAAAAACTTTGGTATTTAAATGCATGTTTGTATTCTTTAAAGATTTTGCATTTAGTATTCTTGTAAATTCAATAAATCGCATTTTCCTTTTTGTCATATTTAAGAAATCCGTTTATTGGTTGACTTTGGTGATTTTGCAATCTTAATATATAATTCAGGGTGGTCTTTTTTTTTTTTCGAAAAATGTAATACCTCACAAAATGGCCAATCCATGTGGACATTACATATAGGCATTTTTTTTTTAAAATCAAATACAGTACAGAACCCGTTATCCGGAATTCAGAAAACCGGAAAACCAAAAAACCGGAAAGAAATTCGATGAATTATCCCGCCTTTTTTTTTTTTTTTTCCTCATAAAATTTTAGGATTTTTCTTTCTTTTTTGAAAGATGTTTACCTTACAGTCATTTTGGAAATAATCATTAGTGTATTACATTATCGTTTTTTCTTTTTAAGATTATTACCAAATATTTTTTTTAGTTGGGTTTAACAATAAAAAAAACGGCTTTTTGTAGCGATTCAGAAAACCGGAAAAATCAGTTATCCGGAATAGCGATGGTCCTGATCGTTCCGGATAATCGGTTCCCTACTGTAATATCTTCTCTGAAAAGTATGACTTCAAAATTTTGAACTACTATATAATTAATTCTCTTAAATGATTAGCTACGTTTTAATTTTTGTTGAATGCTATGACAGATGTTGCTCATTCTTAAATTAAAATGTAAAGAATAAGAATAATTTTATTATAATTTTTGTTTTGTTTATTTTTTAGCCTAAGGAAACAAGTGAAAGTGAGCTTGAAAAGCAACCTGAAGTCAAAAGAGGTGTTACAATCAAATCAGTTGTACAAGAAAAAAGATGTATTACTGACAGTGACATAGAGATAATGAAAAAAGTGAAATTTTATAAATTAGAAATGCAATATTATTCATGTCAAGAAGAGTGTAAAAAGTTAAAGATTGAACTCGCAAAGGTACTCCTGTTAATTATTTATATTCACTTTTAATTTTAATCCTCTTATTAAAAGGCTTTAGTTCTTTTTATAAATTCTTTGATGTATAAAGATCTTTTAAATTCTTAAATATTTTATTCAATTTTTATGAATATGGAAAATAAAACTTTTTCTTTTAAAAAACTGATTTTTATAGTTCTTTTCTAGGGTTCAGTAAAAGTTTGATTTTTTGCATTGTTAAATTTAAAATTTGGTTAGACTCCGAGCTACAGAAAGAATGTTGTATGTCTTAACTATAATAATACTATAAAAATTCTTATTTATGAAATTTAGCATACTTAGTAAGGTGTGGCTTTTGATATCCATATTGCACTAAAGATCGTGAATGATTTAAATTGAAAATTTATATTTGAGTGGAATACATTCATTAAGCCTCATGTTATTCAAAAATGTAGTTTATAGTTATCAGTCAGAGTTCTTTATTTGGTAATTATTTATATTTTTTTATTATTTGAAATAGTTGTGTAAAACAAAAACAATTATTAACAGTGCCTTTCATGTTTGAAAATTTGATATTAACCATGTTAGCCGAGTGGTTAGAAAATCAGTCTCAGACCTAGAAAGACAGGTCTGATTCTGTACTCCACTAAGACTCACCAAGTACATGCTCGCAAAAGCGGTGGAATCGAAATTCCTGTGATTGGTCGTTGAGCAGCGCCAATGTTATTTGGAGAAAATTTCTTACCTTCAGATTTATGTCTAAATTGTGGAAGTGGTTTTACAAATGATCAGTGCTGCCATTAATCCAGGGTTTTCTGTGTTAAGATGAACTTTTACACTGGCAGTGCTCTCTTGTTAAATGAAAGGCACACTTTCCTAACTTCATTCGCAAGACTAACTTGGCTTATCCAAGTGTCATTAGAAATAATAACAGAAATTTGGAGACCACCTGATTCAATTGATCTACTAGAATTAACATTAATGAAACAATAGAGCTAGGGGAATTTTTAAACTATCTCTTTTTATCAGTTTGAAAATTTTATATTCTCTATTTTGCCCACCTGTACATTATCTATTTTGCACACATAAGTTCAACTTAAATTGTATATTAACAGAGACAAACAAAAGCAAGGAAATTTTTTTAAAAGCCAGATATTGTTGAGAATCAAATTCAGTTATTACATGATTTTAAACATTTTGATAAATTTTAACTGTGTTTATTGATTGCGCTTCTCTGTGAGGAAGCACCTTGCCCTCTTTTATTCCTAGAGAGAATTCTGCTTTACCATTTAGTGATATGGATCATATCTGTGTCATTTCACAATAAATAAGTTAAATATTTAATTGAAAAATATCGAATTTAACAAAAAATTTAGGGAAACAAATTTTTAAAATTGTAATTAAACAGACTATAAAATAAACATGAAGGCAGTATTATAATATTCATATTTTTTCCTTTAATACAAACATTTTTTTGCATGTGTACGTATATAATAGAATCAATAGGTACTATTTTTTGGCAGAGAAGTATTCAAATTTGACTTTTTTCCCTTTTAATGAATCTTCCTGCTTTTAAAAATTCAATCAAAAGTATCAGAATAATAAGTAAAAAAATTTGTTTGATAAGGGAATTTTTCTAGTTGCTTGGTAAACCTGGCTTCTAAATTTTATCTATCTCTGTTGATTTCATCTTACTTAATTCTACAGTTTTGTTTTACTTCTGTTTTTCTTATGGTGGTTAATAAGTATGCTGTTGGATGCTCTTCACTTAAATTAAATTTTATGTCAATAAATATTTTGAAATTTCTTTAGAAGTCATCAGTTATTTTTTAATATTTTTGCAGTCCTTATCCAAAAACAAGGAATTAATGCAAATTATTGAAGATCTGAAGAAAAATGAGTAAGTTCATCCAATAACTAAGCTATTCCTCAGTTAACACTGTCTATTTTATTTAAAAGGTTTCCTAAAGTAAATTATTAAAAAGTTTCAATTTTTTTTAATGTTCTTAAATGCTCTTAATGTTCATACTTGTAATTAATTTTTTCATTGCTTTTGTTTAGACACATTGTACGTGTGTCTAAAAAAAGTTAACTGTTTCTTGAGTGTGTCAAACCTTTCTTAATTGTAAGTCTTACTTTTTTAAATGCACAAAAAATTTATGTTATTAAAAATCGTTTTGTAATTATTCCTCATTTTTAAGTACAGTACAGAACCCGTTATCCGGAAATCAGAAAACCGGAACGAAATTCGATGAATTTTCCCGCCATTTTTTAAACAAAATTTTTTTTTCCTTATAAGATTTTAGGATTTTTCTTTCTTTTTTGAAAGATGTTCACCTTACCATCATTTTGGAAATAATCATTAGTGTATTACTTCATAGTTTTTTCTTCTTTTCAAGATTATTTCCTAAAAAAAAATTTTTTTCAGTTGGGTTTAACAATAAAAAAACGGCTTTTTGTAGCGATTCAGAAAACCGGAAAAATCAGTTATCCGGAATAGTGATGGTCCCGATCGTTCCGGATAATCGGTTCCCTACTGTACTTATATAGAATGTCAGACTTCAATTATTTGTTAACATTAATTAAAACACTTAGCCAAATTTAATATACCATCACTTTATATCCTTTAGGGTCATATGTTTACTTTCAACCACAACTGCTATGAACTATGCTGATAAAATATATATATTTTGTCATAAACCTAATTTTGCAAAATTTGTTCAAAAATGTTTTTCTTCTTAAACTACTTGATTACTATACCTTCTAGCATACATTTCTTTGAATTAGCAGTTTTTTTAACGATATCAAACTAGTTATTGACTTAACTTATATCTAAAATCTAAGTCGCTCAGAAACATTTCAATGTAAACATGGAATAAATATTTTTGAATAATCACCGTCCATTCAGTTTTCAATGCCTGAAAGTTAAATACAATCCCAACCTTATATATATATATATTTAAATATAATGAGCTATATAGTAAAATTTTCCTTTATAATCATACATTTTCTGATTTCCTGTATATTATGCACATCTGCTGATCTCATAGTATTGGGCAATTTTGTTCTCTTAAATCAAAATATTTTACTAGTTGTGTTTCAGTGTAATACTGTTTTTCTTAGAAATTCACCTTTCATTTATCTTATATAGTATGTTTTGAATATAAAAATTAATTCAGACTCGTATGATAATTATTTTTAAACTTTACCATCTTGTTTTGATATGGTATCATTAATGTACAGTTAGGCATCAATTCATTGTGATGTAAAGTTATAAAATTAAAAATATTTCTATATTACTTAAACTTTGGATATTTTCTCTTGTCATCAAACATAATAATTTTTGTATTTTTTTTTTACATAATTTTATCTTAGAAATAGTGTTAAAGAAAATGCTGATGTCATTAAAAAGAGTCCTTTAACCAAAGAATGCGCTACTGAAAACAACGATGCGAAAGTCATTCACAATGTTGCAACTACAGATGGCAATTCGAAAGATAACAATACCAAAGACAACCAAGATTTGGAAATACTGCCACCACCTAAAGAAGATTTCCTTAAACAAAGTGGGGATGAGGAATCAATTTGTGATACTGTACCTGAAATGTGTGACATTAATTCTGACAAAGTAATTAATATAGTAGATGAAAATAGTAATAAATCGGAAACTGTATCAATTCCTGATACACCCGTAGCTCCTAATACAGATAGCATCACTTCTGACCAGGAAATGATAGATATGTTAGATGAAAATAATGATGATAACAAAGCAAAAGATGAATCAATCCCTGATACAATTATTGCTTCTAATACAATTGACATTACATCTGAGGAAATGATAGGCATATCAGATGAAAGTAGTGATAGTGGCAAAGCGGAAAATGTTAAAGAAAATATTTACCATACTGATTTGAAACAAAATAAATTAGATGAAAGTAAGGATAATACAGTTCTTAGTGTATCTAAGGAAATATCTGAAAAAGAATCCAGCAGTACATCAGATTCTGAAATGGTATGTAAACATGTAGCTTGCGTGTTTTTATTTTAACCAGTTTGGTATTTAACGTCTAAAATATTTATATTGTAGAGAGAAAGATTGAAACTATTTTCAATGATGTACTCTTGTTATTATCCTGGTTGAAAAAAGCAAAATATAAATTTTTATTAGAATAGCTGGAATAAAATAAAATTTTCTATTATGATAGTTCTTTGACCATCTACTTCTTGCGATAAATAACTATATAGTTCGTTAAGGACTAAATTCTGATTTTTCATCCTCAAGCCCTTTTTTTCATGTGATCGATATGTCTCAATAAGATTTTGATTAAAATTCCTATTCTTAAATGATAATTTTGTCTTGAAACTGTAATGTTCAACATGCTCTTTTTGTTATTCAAATTCCAAAAAACTCAAAATTTTGTTACTCAAATTAAGATGCAAATTTTCTTAATGTATTTGCATCTTAAGATGCAAATACTATCTAAAAAAAGATATAATCATTATCTTAAAAATTAATAGATATAATCTTAAAAATTTAATGATTGCAGTTGTGCCAGCAACTAAAAAAAAAGGTATTTTATTGAGTATCAGAGTATGTTCTGCATTATTACGCAAAATTGTTTTACAGTGAAACCTCCAGGAAAGATCACATCTGTTTATGACCACTTTTGGGAGGCATAGACTTGGTGTTGAAAAAAACCTTTGAGAGACCATTAAAACCTCCCTCAGCGAATGCAGAAAAAGTCAAATAAGGAAACGTAAAAAGATATTAAAACAAAAAATGTTCACAAAACAAATAAGTAGATTTAAATGTATTCAAAATAATTGTGAGTGTTTCTTATTTTAGAAAGCTCTTTTTGACGATTTCTGTAAGAGATCAACAACCTCACGTTGCAGTCAGAGTGTACTAAAGATGATGCTATCAATGATTTATTTTTAGAGTTAAAAAAATAAAGTTATAAAGAAAAATAAAGTTATTTAAAAAAAAAAAAACTAAGCATTTTAAGCAAACAAACGTTTTCTAATTTTCTAGTGAAAAAAGTTTTCTAAGTTAAAAAAATTTTTATGATAGAAACTTAAACTTTGTTTTTACACGTAATTAGAGGTCATTTTTATTGACGCTAAGTTTTATTCATTTATAAGTTATATCAGGTTTTCATGAAGCCAACAAAAATGGCTCATTCACACCACAAAAATGACACTGGCTAAAATTAAAATCAGTTGAGAAAAACCATTAGTTTTAAAACATTTTGAAATCAATGGAGTTAATCCCGAAAAATGACAAACCTCCATTAACGATCATTTTACTGTGGAACAGAAAGTGGTAACTCCCAAGAGTTTTTACTGTATAAAGTTAGAAAAAAAAACTATGGACAATTTTAACTGTTATTATGGAAATTGAATAGGAAGGTAACAAATATAAGAATATTTTACTTATTAAATGTCTTAAGATGTACAAAAATATTTTCAGCTATCATTTTCTAAGTAAAATAAACTTGCATTGCTTAGAATTTAAACAGACTTTTTATTTCTCAGGTTTCACTGTATTAGAATTTAACTAAAATGAGAATGATCACAAAAAAACTTTTGTACCTTATTATCAGAGCTCATTCTAGACAGGGTAAACAGGGCGCAGCACCCTACTGCCCTTTTAGTCAAAAGAATCCATCTTGTTGCTTCTGAAGTAAATTAGTACTCTGATGTAAAAGTACCCTTTTTGCCTTTTCTTTCCTCAACTCTTTTTATTTAGTTTGTCATTGCTGTCAATACATAGATTTATATTGGAAAGGAAAAATAGCCATCACACCCCCGTGTTGCACTTGTCTTAGAAAGTTTGCAGTTACTTCACTATCATTAAATCATAACTACAGACACTTAAAAACATACATTTATTATTTTATTAATATATGCATGCATTTTAAATAAGTTACTAAGCTAATTAACTCGATATATATATGTTAATTTATTAATAAAAATTAGTAATTAATATGATTGCTTTGGAACTTTTAGTAAAGTAAAAAAAAAAAAAAAAGACAATTTTTTTAATAGAATGTGTAAAGTCCATAGAAAGAAATTATTGCCTTTTTAGAACAATAATGCCCTTTTTTTTAAACTTTGCCCTGTTTTCTGCCTAGAATAACCTCTGTTATTTATAAATTTGGCCAACATATTTTAACATAGTTTTTAGGTAGCAATTGAAAGACCTCTTTTTAAGGCCAGGTAAAAGGCAGCTTGTTTTGGAGGCATATATATTGGCTTCCTTTACTTGTTCTTCCTTAAGTAACAACCATGCTCACTCATAATTTTTTTTTAAATTTTGGCTAGTGCACTGAATGTATGTATGCAATGTATGTTTCATTTGGTTATCTACTATGCCCTAAACTCAAGCTGTCCTTCCTTCACACAGCTATAAGTTGAGTTCCTTATCAAGCCATTATATGAAGGGGGAAAAGCGCAAGTTTCATGATAAAATATTTCACTACCATCTTCTATATTTTACTATCTGCCCATCAAAATTTGCCTCCCCTCCAAAATTACGCGGGGAAAAAAAAATACCACCCACAATCTTAATCACAAAATTTAGCATGGAATGAAGTTTCAAAACTTACTATATAGACAGGGTGCGTAGCGTTTGTAAAAAGTGCTTTTTTTGGGGATTTCGTTTTTAAAAGCTTTTAAAGGTGCTTTTTTCAGCTGGTGTTTTTAAAAAGTGCTTTTTTTTTCTTCTGTGATATCTGGTGGATCCCATGCATTTCACGAAAAATGGGGTGTTTGCTACGTAATCATTCACGCGGACTTCATGTCGTACCCACGTTATGACTTGCGCATGCGCGCACACTTAAAACCGAAACCCGAGTGCTCCAATTCGGATCGAGAATATCAGATCCTTATGAAATGTTTTTCTTTTTAATTTAATTTTATTCTTGTTTATTTTATTTTACTTCTAACACTTTTTTGACGTAGGGGGTAAGGGTACTTTTGTTCAGGGTGAAGTTGAATTCACTCGGTGATGTGGGAAAGTACTGATTGTTTTGATTTACGTCCGTTTCTTTTTGGGTTTTTTTAAACGCTAAAACTCTTTATAAAAAGTTTTTGTTTTTCAATAATATCATTGATTGAATATGAATTTTTTGAGTGCTTGAAAATTTTTGTAAAGTGCTTGAAAAGTTTTTATAAAGTGCTTATTTTTGATTCAAAGATTTGGCTACCCACCTTGATAGAATCAAAATAAAATCTTGATTTCTTTCATTTTGCATAGTTACAAAAAACCTTTATAACAACCTTGATAATCATATTTTAAAATGTGCTAAGTAGAATCCAAACTTTTTAATATGAGTTAGTTACTCTTTTAGATTTTATGAGTTTGAATATCGTAAGTAATAAAGACGTTTTGCATTCTTAGGTTTTCAAAGAGCATGATAACACAAAAGCTGATGTCTACACAATGGTTCGAACTTCTGTTCTTCGTAATTTGTATTTAGATATAGATGATCTTTGTCGAGAGAAAAGGAAACTACTTGAAGATGTGGAGAATTTGAAGTAAGGAAAATGATTCTCTAACTAAGTTTCAAGTTATAGATTTTTTAATTTTTTGTATCTAAATATAGTCTTATCTGTTGACTTGTTATAAGCTTTTTTTTAGCAACATTTAATTTGAACAGTATTACCAAGTCACTCAATAAAAACAAATATTTATAAAGAAATCATTAAATATAATAAGAAAACAAAACTTTTTTTAAACTAAAATCAAAACTTTTTTTAAACTAATATCTACTAAGTTTGTTAATAAGCAAGAAATGTAATACCCTTCTGCAACTGAAATGCGCCTCTCCGATTCTATTACTTCGAACCTGTTTGATTGCTATTCATAAGCGACCAGCTTCCTAATTCAACTGTTACATTACACCACCCTCAAAGTAATAGGGTTGCCTGTCAAAGAAGCTTGTCTTTTTTTGCAGGTCACATGTACTGTATTTTCCCTCGGCCAATGAAGAAATTTATAAGTGTTTTCTCAACTATGGGCTGGGGGAGAATTTTTAACTGTGACATTTGAATTTGCCTCGACTCACCTAGTTTCGATTTTATAAATTTTTGTGTCTGTAATCTGAATTATTACTCAAATTTTTAAAATATCATAAGAGTACTTTTTACATTCATCTTAGTTAATAATTTGTAATTTCCAATTTTTTCTTTCAAGTTCAAAATACTTATGCATGCAAAAAACACAATTCATTTGTCTGTATCAAGAAGAACTGTGATGTGATTATACAATTGCATTTAATTTGTAAAAATTGATAATTAATCAAATATTGGCACTTTGTTTCTATCAGTAATAATTAACAAATATGAATTAAAAGCCACTACGGATGAAGATTGAATCTTAGTTTTGGATTTCATTTCAATCCCGAGACTAATTTATTAATGCAAACAGGTAATTTGAATCTCTTAATTAAAATTAGTATACCGTTGTTGAATCAGCATATAATTTACATAAAATTATCTAGGAGTGTTTGTAACATATAACCAAGTTTTTATCTTCCTTTTTACCCCTCTGATCTCTCTCCACCACTGTCATTAAATGGAAAGTATCTGCTTTGTGATTGGTCAGAAATAGTTCTATCGAACTTAGATTTCAAAGTTAAGATATGGTCTTACGTGACGAATAATGTTCGAAATGTTTTAGATAAACCAGGAAAATAAATTTTTCTTCTTCGAAATAATAGATTGAAAACCACTACTTTTTTAACCAAATTTTGTTTCACATGCATAAGTCTGTTAATCAGAGGTCTGCAGCCAGGACAAATGTTTAGATATTATTATGCTTATAAGATCTGCTACTTAAAGTAGTTTGAAATTATGCATAAAAACATGTAGACATTACAAAATTTAACTGTAATGTGCATTCGCTTAAAATTTTGTTACGATTTTTTATTATATATGTATTTACCCTATATTATTATTGTTGAAAGCAATTCATAGGCAAGTAAATGGTGATATGTAGAATTTTATAATATTAAGAATTTTTCTCAATTTATTATTTTTTTTCTTCAGAAAATTTCACCCTGAATTTGTGCCTTCAATTCTAGAATGAGAACAATAAGGAATAAGTGCCTTTTTATTGTAAATATCACTTTATGGTAAGCGTTTTTAAATTATCTCTAATTTCAACTTTTCTTAATAAATGAAATCTGCAACAAATTGATCCAAAATGTTGTGACCTGCTAGTTTGATGAGACTAATTCCTTATGCTGCATCTTTAGGGCAGATCTTTTTTATATTTTTAATCAATAAGCCTTGGGTCAAATATATTTAGTTTGTATCTAAATTATTTTTAACTCTTAAATTACAAGTAAAGTATATAATTGTTGCAGGTGTCACTAATGCTAGAAAATCAATTTTTTTCAGTTCTTTCGTGATAATTTCATATACAGTGCTCAAAATAAAGGAGCACACTGAATAACTTTTGATCTAATGATCGTATCTTCACATTCTAGGACTCAATCTGAATGGTTCAAGGGAATGACCTCAAGTAGGCTAATTAATTAGTCCAGACAATATTTTAAGTTACAAAATCAGACATAAAAACGAACTTCCATTGAAGAGACATATATATTTTTTTCAACGGATTCGGATTTCTGACCTCTGGGGAATATAGTCCCAATAGTTTTTTGGGGAGAGGGGTACTAAATTTGGATACCTTAATGCTAATTTTATATCTAGCGTATTTTGTTAAAAACAAATTTTTGTAAATATTTATTTCACTTAATAAAAATTGTTAGGAATATATTTTTTGCATCACATTACAGTTTCTAATTTTACATGGCAAAATTGGTGGAAGAGTTCCTGAGAAATTGAATGTTTAAAATTAGATTTCTCAAACTATTCAACCAACTTTGGCTGAATCTTGTATTTTGCCATTAAAAATTAAGTTCTTTTAAATGAAGCAAACATTTTTTTTACCTAACAATGCAAAATTGTTTAGATAAATACTAAAAACAAAATTATGCTTATGTGAAGATCCAATCATTAGATCAAAAGCTATTAAGAGTGGTCAGTTTTTTTGGGTGCTAAAGCTATTTCAAGTACCCATCTATGTAAAAATGGGTGCCCCAACATTTAGGTTCAAGGATATGTTTTTCATTAGATACCAGGCAGTGTGGTCCCATAGTTTTTTTTTAATTATATATATATATAACCGGACAACTGAGCTAATGACTGTCAAGGTTGACTCCTTAACCTAGAATCCAACCCAGAACACTAGGATTTCCTCAATCAAGCGTTAGGGCAAGCAAGCCATTGTAGAGAACTTTTTAACGGAACTAACCTGCATTACATGAAGAGGAAAATTTCTCCAGTGTACTTCGCAGGTAGGTGATTCTAACCCACAATCCGTCTGCTACTAAGGATATTAAACATCAACACTGTGGTCAGTATGGACCGGGAGCATAATTTGTATCAATCTGCCACCGTTGGGATTTGAACCTAGGTCAACTTATTGAGAATCGAATGCTCTATCCTTTAAGCCACTGCGGCCCAGGTCTGCTCATTTGAAAAAGATTAACATACATGATAACCATTAGAGATAGTAGTTTCATAATACTTCTATATTTAGAGCAATTTCTAATATTATTTACATGATAATCAGACTCATGTTTTATATTTATTGTATCAAAATTTTGTTAAACCAGTGAGAGCAGCATTTCCATTTTGTTACAGTTAGCAACAATTTAAAGTTTGTTTTTACAGCTAACAAAAGTTAATTTATGTATAAACGTTATCAAAGTTGCAGCTATAAAGCCCTATAGCAAAAAGAAATGTTACTCTCATTGAATCTGTTTTGTCAACTAAAATAATTTTATTTAAAAAATTCTTTTACAGGATCATGGAACACTAATGTATACAACATGTTGTAAATATTGTTTGTACAGATGTTATTACAAATTGTTTTAAGTATTTTATCCATAAAATGTGTCAAAAGAGACCTGTTGTATAAATATATTTAATTAAAGAAATTTTTTTTACAAAATTAATGTTTGATTATGTGTATCATAAATAACATCTAATATTCAAAATGTCACAATTGTGTATATATAATGCTTACTTCACAATGTAGGCAAAACAAAATTAGTTAGGATAACGCTCAACAATAAGTCCATGACCCTAAAAAGAGAAAGAAGAAAAACTTTTTAATTTGTCAAACATTAATTAAATTTGTTAATACACAAATATTTGCCATTCATATAAATGAAAGCTTTGTTGAGCCACAACAAGCACACCATAGTAATTGTTATTCTAACTGTTATTCAATCTTAATTATTACCAATTCTAATACCTTACCAATTGAAAATTTACATGATGTTAATAATTGCGCAAATGGGGGAAGAAAAAAAAATGGATTGCCCCTGAATAAGGTTTGATTGAAATCTTCAGGTTCTAGAACTAAAAAAATGAAAATTTCGATGTAAGAATCAGATGTTTATATATTTATGCACTAGATTCAAGGGGGTGACCTTAAATGTGCTTATTAATTAGTGCAAAGGATATTTTAAGTTACCAAATCAGATACTAAATATACCTTTTTTCCATAAGGTATAGTCTCACTCTGGAAAATAAGTTCTCAGTAGTTTGGTCAAGAGTTAGGATCCTATAATGTTAATTTTACTTTTTGCCTAATCTCAAGAACTTTTAGGACACAATTATAAAGCAAAAAAATCTTTTAGTAAATATTGATTATTTTATTTATTAGTAGTAGAAAAAAAATTGAATTGTAAAGTATTTAATACAGAGGTGATTGTGCTCCGGATTTTTTGCTAACCACGATCCGGAAGTTTCCTGAAATCCAAAGTACAGCAGTTTCAAGAAATCATCTATCACATTTATGTGTAAAATTTCTTGTATATTTTGTTTAAAAATATTAGAACTAGAATTTATTCTTGGCACCTCTTTAATTTGTAAATATTTTTTTAGTAGTATAATGAATGTCATTAGAGATAAAAGTAAACTTATGAGTAATTATTCACTTAAATTATACTGCATATAATTTGTTTAGAATTTCACTTTTTGAAAATATGAAAGATTTAAATTTATAAGACGTTAATTTTTTGAAATGCACCATTAATGATTTTACTCCAGAAATTTTCCAAATTTTTGAGTTGGGCTCACAATCAGCCCTGTTAATATTTACATTATTAAGAACGTAATTTTACATGGGAAAATACAAATTTTGAACAAAATTAGTCTAGTTCCTTGGAAATTTAATTTTAAAAATATGACTTTTTATTCAACAAATTTTATATTTTGCCTTGTAAAATTGTAAACTTAAAAATTAAATTTTTTGAGAATTAATAATAATGACTGATTATAATAATGAGAATTAATAATAATAATAGAATTTATAAATAAAACAAAAAATAATAAATATTTATTAAAAGCTATTTTTTGTATGGAATTATTTTTGGATAAACAAATTTTATATTTGTGTGTAAAAATTGTTCAATTGGCTTAAGTTCTCAATATGGCAAAATATGCAAAAAGTAAAATTGCCAAGCATTGAACCACTCTCCTTGACTGAACTATTAGGACCAGATTGCAACTACCCCTATATTTTGGGAGTCAGAATTCCAAATCTGTCAAAGAAAGGTATGTTTAAGTTTCTGATTTCGTAACTTAAAATATCGTCTCCACTAATTATTCAGGTCATTCCTGCAAACCATTACGACCGAGTCCCAGAACATGAAGATTCGGTCATTACATTAAAAGTTATTCAGGGTGGTACATTTTTTTCTAAAAAATCAGTCAAATGCAGAAAATTGACCAGCTAAGTATGAAATGGTTGAACATTTTTCTCATCACTTATATTATGCAATGACTATGATTTATTAGAAATAAAGTAATTTTTTGGTGCTAACAAATGTTAATATTTTGCTTTGTTTATAAGAAAGGTCTAAAATTTTAGTAATTGGCAAGTATTACTAATATTTACAAAGATAATTACCCAGTGT
The DNA here is from genome assembly GCF_043381705.1 of Parasteatoda tepidariorum. NCBI lineage: Eukaryota > Metazoa > Arthropoda > Arachnida > Araneae > Theridiidae > Parasteatoda > Parasteatoda tepidariorum. The sequence goes on along the minus strand of NC_092209.1, from coordinate 50,151,746 downwards.
GTTGGCCATTATTTGGTATTTTGTACCGGGATGTTTTTATAGAGAAAAATTGCCATTCCCTGGTACACTTTCTCTAACCGGACATAATTAATAATAACCACATAAGTCAGCTAATGTAAAATTTGTGTTTCACATAAAAATATTTTTCTTATGTAGTCAACATAATAATATATATATATTTTGAAATTAATGCTTGCCAATTACTAAAAATTAATGTTTTTCTTATTGAACAAAATATGAACCTATTTGTTGTGCTTAAAAATTATTTCGAAGTAATACTAATAAATAGTAGTAACTTTTATACTATGTATAAGACATTTTAGAAATGTTTACTTATTTCATATTCATACTTTGTCGGTTGATTTTATGCATTATGTACAATACCAGATTTCCAACTTTATCAGTAACACTTAAATTATTTTCAACGCTAGTACCCAATTATAAACATATTACTTTAAAATTAACTTACAGTAAGGGTTTTTACTTTGTAATTCTGAAAAAGAGTTCAAGTAGAAAAAAGTTACATACTAATCCACCTGCTGCACAGGCAGCAACAAGAGCTAGTTGACCTCCTTCCTTGATTAATCTATTGGCAGCTGTTGTTACTAAACGAACTCCAGTTGCACCAAAAGGATGTCCAAGAGAGAGGGAGCCACCCCAAAGATTAAATTTTTCAATAGGTGGAGCACCAACCTAGAAATTCATAGAAATACGTATGTTTAACAATTCTGTTTAATTTTTAATCTTAGATTTATTTTTATTATCATTTTTTTGAGACATTATAAATCAAATAATTAACTTATGCCTTTCGAGGAGGAGGATTGATTTTTTGAGAAAAATTACAGTGATCAATATTACATTTAATAGGAAATTTAACTACTAGTCTTATATTCAGATAATTTATAAATAAGACAAACCTTAAATTAAACTGTTACAAAGATGCTTACTTCTAGAGCATAACATTTAAGAGGCGAAATTGACAGAAAACAGTATTTTCAAAATATTTAGTAATTAATAGAACCATGCGAATGCAGAAGAATCATTGCCTGTCCAAATTATAGAAAATTTCAATTTCAATTGATGTTTTATGGTTGTAAGTTTTTGAATTGGGCTACTTTTCTGCCTGACACTACATAAAAATGAATGTCCCAAAATTTTCACCGTTAAATTCTGCAATATTTAATAGCATTATTTATTAAAATAAAAAGATAGGGATCGAAATTATAATCTTTTGATTCTTAAAATTACTTTTAAAAATCCACATTAAATTTTTTAAAAAAAATCTGAATACACAAAAATTAGGTTAAAATAAATTTAATTAAGAAACTGTGAACCCTATTTGTCTACCAGCTGGTAACACATTGTAGAAATTAATGACTTCAATCATTAGCATTTAAAATATTCTAAGATTAAGAATGTTTGACCAGAAGAGATGAAGAAAAACATTTTTAATTAACTCCAAACTATAATTTATGTTGCAGATTTATAATCAGAATTATTTTTATACTAAAGGCAATAATGTTATGAATATAAAGCTTGATGTAGCAATATTTTTTAATGTTTCCATCTTTTTTAAATGATGAAATACAATGATTTGTGAGGAAAAAAAGTTATTTATCTAAATAAATCATAGCAAAAACGTTAATACCTTTTGTTTACGATTCAAGTAAGTTTGTGCAAACCAATCAGAATCCAAGGCTTTAAAATTTGCTAAAATCTGGCCCTGAAATTAGGATATACAAAATTTAATTCATTGAATTAAAAGAGAAAATTGTAAACTTCTTAAATTTATAACTTACAGCAAAAGCTTCATGGAACTCAAAAACATCAATATCTTTTAGAGTTAAGCCAGTTTTATCTAGGATTTTAGATGTAGAATATGTAGGCCTGAAATGATAAAATTCCTATGTTTTAAATTCAAGTAGTATATATATTTAATACCATAACATGGAAAAAAATTAAACTTACCCTAAGAGCAATTGGTCTTTGGGATCTTGTGCAGTATAAACAAAATTTCTGCAAGACAAAATCTTTTCAATGTTTGTTATTATCACATAAAAGATACCATAGTAAGTAGTAGTTTAAAATATAAGACAAAAAAGTATACAAAAGTCTATTAAAAGTTAACTTATAGAAACTAAATCCTCTGAAACTTTTTGAAAAAATTCTAGGAAATTATCTATTTCAACAAGGTAGAGATTTTTCATAAAAAAAGTAAAAGCAGTTTCAGTAAATTAGTTTTAGTACATAACTTCTATTCAGGGCTGACATAATTCAAATAATTTGATTTCTTTAAAAAAAATTATTAATTTAAAATAAATCTTGTCAAAAATATTTTTACTCATAATCATTTATAAATATATTATTTAGGGTCTGATTTCATTTATAAGGTTTATCCTTAGACATTATGAAATAAATGTGTATGTAAATTATTATATTTTAAACTAATAAAATTAGAGACTAACAGTGGTTTGAAATTGCTAAATTATATTTCTCCATTAGCCGTGTGTAAAATAATTTGCTGGTAATAAACATATTTCAATATACCCATTTATTTACCATACTATAACACCATTATAACTTAAACATATTTGAATTATACCCAAATATAAAACTAAAACTCATAGTTATTGTATATCAATGATGAAAAAGACACATCTAATTTTCCTTGTTCTGGGCAGAGAAACTTCAGCCAGTTGTGATTTTTAACTTTTGTGCAATTTTTTTATTACAGCAAAAACAATATCATCCTTCTCACTGATGCAAATAAATTTATTAAAAAAATTTGTACCAAAAAAGAAAAATAAACATATTTTTAAAAAAATACATTCATGTTTTTAATAGTGGTACACAGCGTTGCGAAAATTTTAGAATGGGTACACAAAAGTCAGAAGTTTGGGATACACTGCTTTAATGTATGCATTCTAATCAAAATAACTTTTTCTTCACCTGATATTTAGATGAAAAATTGGCACCTTGTCTGTAAAATTTTGGAATGTTTAACTTGGACAAAAATAACTATTTTATTTTTCAATGATTAGTTTGTAATAAATAAATAATAATTTTTGATACATTTTAATCAGAAATATTAACTGTTTTAGTTATATTTTACCTCAAGATTTAGTGGATACAGGGTTGCCACAGGCGACTAAAATGCAACTATGGCAACTTTTTTTGCCTGAAAAGGCTAAAAAAGCAACTATTTTCAGGAAAAGGAGACTATTGGGAGACTTTTCTAAACTCCTAGCAATTTTTTTTTAAAGCATAAATTGGGTGGAAAATCTGCACCCCACAAGATAGTTTCTGAACACACTGAACTTTTTTTTTCTTAAAAAATAAAAAATTTTGAATTGCAAATTTGAGTCTTCACTTTTTAATTCACTCTGCACAGACTCAATTCACAACCTTTAGTTTATTTCATTTCTCGATCGCCTTTTCAATGATTATTGCTACGAAATTCCGCATGATTTTTTTTTCTTCAAAAAAAGCAACTAAAAAAGAACTATTTTTAATACGATGATATTACGATGTGTGAATTTCGAATTTGAATAATCACTTTTCACATATATATATATAAACAAAATTTTCGTCATATTTTTGCTGAATTTTTGTTCTTATTTAGGCAACTAATTATTGGCTACTATTTTCATGTTTTAGGCTACTAAAAGCAACTATTTTGTTCATTTTTTTCTGTGGCAACCCTGTGGATAAATATAAAAAAATCTGATTCAAATCAATCTGATTTTTTTTATTATTTTTTCCACCTTTATATTATATTAATGTTTAGCCAACATTTATATTAATCTTTAAGAGCGCTAATAATTAATAAGTTAAATTTTAATTAGTTTAACTCATATGTTTAATATAACAAAAGCAAAATCTTCTGTTTGTCAATATTATAATATACATTTATGATAAAAAAAAATTCTTTTAGCATACTCACAAAGTTTTCCCATAATAAAATTGATAAATAAACTAACCTTAAATATGCTTTTGGTTTTAAGCCCAAAGAGAGAGCTTTTTCTTCTGTCATCAGAAGACAAGCAGTTGCACCATCAGTCTGAAAAAGTTAAATCATAAGAACATAATTGTTAAGCTAAAAATTAACATTATTCATATAATCATACCTAGGCAGAGCTAAACCTATCATTTAGGTGAACCTAGGCAATCACTTAGAAGTGCCAGTGAACCCAAAATTCAATTTTAATTTATTATTTAACAAGAATTTTTTAAAAAATTTTTTTTTCACCTTTTCTACATGCTTTGGTGCAGTGTTCCTGTGAAAAATAAAATTTGCATAAAATTGGAAAAAAATCAATAATTTCATAGAATCAGATAGCAAAAATTTCTTAATTTAATTTTCCAAATTTAGTGCAATTCATTTATTTTGCGAGGTTTGTTAATTGCGTTTAACAATTACCTCTACATGCTTTTGGTACAGGTAAATTAAACTGGCTAAAAATTTATTAAATTTTTTTTTTAATCATATTGCAGAAAATAAACCTTTTAAGACATCAACACTCCTTATTGCGTGCGTATATATATAATATGTACACTACCGGTCAAAAGTTTGCGAAAATTTTGAAATCTACGAAAAAATGGTCTAAATTCAAATGTTCATAGAACTGCGAAAAATCAGTCAAATTGCATGAAAATTTGATATGTTCTAAAGTGAATCCTCTACATTTAGTTACATATGATCAAATTGCAATACTTTATTTTTTGCGATCTGAATCCAGCTTTTCATCATGGGTTGTTTCTATGGTGAAAAAAGTTGCTAAGTTTGAACACTTGCCAAACTTGCAAAAAAAATTTTTTGTACTTTCTGTTAATGGAAAATAGTTATTTGAACCGNAAATTTTTTTTGCAAGTTTGGCAAGTGTTCAAACTTAGCAACTTTTTTCACCATAGAAACAACCCATGATGAAAAGCTGGATTCAGATCGCAAAAAACAAAGTATTGCAATTTGATCATATGTAACTAAATGTAGAGGATTCACTTTAGAACATATCAAAATTGCATGCAATTCGACTGATTTTTCGCAGTTCTATAAACATTTGAATTTAGACCATTTTTTCGTAGATTTCAAAATTTTCGCAAACTTTTGACCGGTAGTGTAGATTTTTTTAAAAATTTAATATTCAAATTACTACTTATTAAAATTTCAGCTGCAATTGTAATGTTTATTTTCCGTAAAACTTAAAACAGTGGTGCACTTTTTGCTTTGAAGTATAAGAAAATGAAATATTGAAACTCACGTATCCCTCTGCTACTGATGCTCAAATGTGTTTTTAAAAAAAACTAAACTTACACTCTAAGCAAATTTACACTGTAAATCACTAAAATTGCTTTTTGTTAAATTATATTTATAAATAAAGCTTAATAAATGGTTGGAAACTGAGGGGAAGGCTGATCAGAGCTAAGTTTTAAATGTTCTTGCCTTGCAAATTACAGAATTTCAGCTATACAAATATTGATATCAACCTATATTTCTTTTTATAAACTTTAAAAACATTCTTATGAACTTTAGAAAAATAAATTTAAAACAATTATGTAACAGAGGGAGACAGTAAGTAAATCATCCTTATTTTGTCAAAGTTTTATTTTCTTAAAATAAAGCAAATATAATGACAATTTTTAAAATGGCTAGCTTATCTAAAAATAGACCATTCAAGGAGCCATGAGACCCATTTTATGTAATTATGGCAATGAAGTGGAAGTAACAGAATGCAAAAAATCCTGGGAGAATATTAAAATGTTCGATTTTCACCCGAAAATAATTTAAAACTATTAGATAAGCTGTGTTAGATATTACAAATAACACAATTTTCACAACATAAATTAAAATTATTTTCAATGAACATTTGGTTTAATTGTAATAAAATAAGAGGCTAAGAAGGCTGGGCAAGCAATTTAGCCTTGCATTAAAAAGGTATTACACTGACGTTATTTTTAAAATACTAATTTTTATGTGTATGCATTTACTAACTAAAAACATTTGGTAAATTAATTTGAATGCTTAAAAATGCTATTTGAAATTTTATTTTGGTAATTAAAATTATTTATGCTCATCAAAAGTGCAAGTTTTTTAAAAATGACCCTTTTATATATATACCCAGAAAGCATGTAACCTTACGACAA
>NC_092209.1:50051335-50145105 GCF_043381705.1 Parasteatoda tepidariorum | reverse complement strand
AAAACCTTATATTGCTATCTGGGATATATTTCAGAAAATATCTTTTCTTCTCAAGTTCACAGGGGAAGACGCTATCAACATGGGTTTGGTAATTATTCATTGAGTAGGATATTTTCCCAGGTATTCATTCTTATCCTGGGCAAATACTCATAAAAAAAATCAGTGTATTTATAGTTTTCAGTCATTTTTATAACGTATAAACAAAATTTTTTTTATTACAGATTTAAGAATATTATAAATGTTTTTATGACACAAAAGCTTGCAACTTAAAATTTCACAGCAGCAGAAAAAATTTTCACAAAAACTATGGCTACCCAATAAAAGAACTTTATTATATTAGGTATGATTTCATTAAAAAAAATAACAAAAAAGATCTGTATAATTTAGTATATTAAAGAAAAAATTTGAAGTGATTGAAACTCAACATAGGACACTCTTATGACAAATAAAAATATTATTTCCAAGAAAATGCAAAAATTAATAAATAAACTATATGAAATGGAAGAAATCCTAAAGAGTCAAATCAATTTTATCAAGCAAAGCAGATAGAATAATGAAATTTCTCTTTAATAAATTTTATTTAAATGTTTAGTTAAATAAAAAAAATTTTTTTTTGCCTATTTATTAAATGTTAGCTCAAAATTCTATTAAAATTAGTTGATATTTGGTTTACATAATATTTTCTGCATTTTAATTTTCTTAAAACTAATAATTTAATATTCAAAATTTATTAACATATTTGTGAATTTAATAAACACTTTGAATTTAAGAAGAAATTAAGCATGAAGAATTATGAAACAAAAATTTTGAAATATTAATTTGACTAAATAATTTAGGTACAGCAAGTTAATGAAAACTGAATTTATACAGTAATGTTTAGAGAGGCTGACATTTAGTTCGGAATACAAGGTCCTTAATGCAAATAAAATTTTGATGAGATTTAAAACTGTTTAGGTAAGTATGAATAAATTTCATTTTTCTCTAAAATTAGTAACCTAAGAAGAGATATTGAACATTCATAAATAAAATATATTTAGAATTATTCAATAAACTATATTAAACATATAGTTTTATATGGAAAAAAAACACAGTATCATTAATTTGTGTAAAGGCTATTTTTTCTACAATGAAAAAACTTGTCAACCATTAAACTTAAATATTGTAATTTAGCAACCATACATTTTTCACACTCTTGAAAATCATTAACATAAAGTTCTATTTTTTTTTTGTTATTGTGATATAAAAATTCCTCGGCCAACTATTAACACATTTGTGTGTCATTTCGAAACACAGCCTCACACCACAATACGAAACAGAGAAAGAATTGAGTATCACTTATATGCAAGAAAAACAATAAGAGTTGTGTTTTGTGTAACTTTCGAAAATAATTTAAGAAAATGAATAAACTTTTTACATTTAATAAAGTTTAAAAAAAAAATTTAATTATAACTCCCCACTAAGAAGAAAAACTTATTCAAATGAACAGGAAAGGAAAAAAAAAAAAAACAATTTTGTCAATATCAGCAAAGCTCATTTTTGTCTTAAGTATAAATTATTAAATGAAACTTTAAAAGAAAGCACAATTATTGAATTTAGAAAAGCTCATAAACACCCAGGTATTAATGAATTTATGTTAGTTAACCAGGAAAATACCCTGTTTTTTTTTACATCTCATATGCTTACCAGAAATGATGAGTTTGCAGCAGTTACTGTGCCATGTGGTTTGATGAATGCTGGCCTCAATTTTGCCATTTGTTCAAGAGATGAAACTCTTATGCCATTATCTTTTGATATTGGTTTGTTTTTTCCTAAAAGAAAAAAAAAGTAACTACAATACTTAATAGCATTTAAAAATTAGAGAGTGTTCTATATAAAATTTATAAACAAGTTTGAAACAGAATGTACTCTAAAAATTAGATTGTCAACATCTATTAAAATTGTTTTGTTTATTCATAAAAAAATGAGGTTTCAAATATATAATTTTGACTCCCCTGAGCATTAGTAACAGTTATTTCAACACAGAATATCACACTAGAAAACACTGGTTAAATCTTATAAGCATGATAATTAAGAAAAAAAAGTCATAAGCATTAATATCAATACAAAACGTTATCATCTTAGCCAGGGTGTGTGGCATTTTTAAAAAGTGCTTAAAGGTGCTTATTTTTGATTTTCGTTTTTTAAAAGCACTTAAAGGTGCTTTTGTTACTGAGTGTTTTTAAAAAGTGCTTAATTTTCCCTTTTGCAAAATTAGATTTTTCCTTTACTATGTTGATTTTCGCTTCGAATAATGCAAAAAGATACAGTTCACATTGTTCTATTCAGTGTTTTCACAATTAATTCAACCCCTCTCTATTCTGGCGTATTGTCAGTCTGTAGCTTATGAAAACACCATTCCTTTTACACGATTCAAAATTTCATGATTTTTGACAAGTGTCTAAAACAACGCCGAAAGTTTTTTTTTTTTTTGACATGAGGGTTGAAACAATATAAAACTGTTTATTGTCAAAAACATTCCAACCATGCCTAATTATGACATTTTTTTAAAGTGCTTAAAAATATTTTGTGAGTGCTTGAAAAGTGCTTAAAAGATGCTTATTTTTTGTTGAATAATTTGGCTACGCACCCTGTTAACACATTATTTGATTAAACTGTACAATATTAAGATATACAGCCTTTTTTATTCACCTACAAATCAAAGTCTTGTGTTCAAACAATTCTCAACATTTTAAAGAATTTCAAATAAAAAACAGCCAATAATCAACTACAAGCCTTATCTTTGGTTAAAAAAAAAAATCACAATTTTTATTTAAGTAACAATTGCATTTAAAAAAATACAATTTTAAAGTTCCAATAAAAACGTTTTCTTAACCTAAAATTACCAACAATATTGTATTTATGTTGGTAAATTGAAAATTTTATCTTAAGAAGTTTTAGTAACAAATTATGACTTTTCTTTAAAAAGAAAAAAAAAAATGTAAAATGTCCTTAATTAAAATATGAATAAACGGCTCTGCAATTTCACTTTTTCGAAGTTTTCAGTAAAATTATTCATTTTCCTTCTGTTTAGTAAAATTTTTCTTTCTATAAAAAAAAAACATGTTCTTAGGATTTTCTCAGGTATGAACCCCATTTTACAAGCTTTTAAGCATTTTAAAAATTTCACGACAACCTATGTGAGGTTAATTTTTGGAATCCTTGTAAAAAAAAAATAATGATAAAAGTTACAAAAAGAAATGTAATGAAAAAGTGCAAAATAGTATAAGAATCCCATGAAGGGAAAATGAGTTTTTTAAAAGTTTAGCTTAATGAGCTTAGATTTATACTTTCATTGAATTAAAGTTTATTAAATTTACTTTGACCTACCTGGTACAAACATAGGTTCAATATCAGTTAATAATCCTTCTTTTGAAGCTTTATCTGCAAGAGTGTGGGATCTCAAAGCAAATTTATCTTGCTCTTCACGTGTTACTTCAAAAGCAGCAGCTAACCTATCTCCAGAATGCCCCATGATTTCACCAGTTGAAAATTCAGCAACTCCAGGTGCCTTAATTATATTAGCAACTCAATAAATTAAAAAATCTCAATAAATTCATAAATAACAAACATAAATTTTTATTAGGGAATTTAAATATAACTTATTCAAGTCATTTAAATAAGAAAGTTTCTGAGCAAAATATTTAAGGGGGAAAAAAACAGCAGTAGTTATATGAGTTATTCAAATTCCTAAATTGCGTAAAAAGATCAAAGCATGATGCAAAAGTGTTTTTAAAAAGAACAAAAAGTTTCAAAATGATGCAAATAAAATGGTTAAGATAAATAAACTTAATAATCAAATAAAAAGTTTATTAGCTTATAAAAAAGAATCTTATTCAATCTTTTTTAATTTTTTCAAAGAATTTAAAAATTGTAAAATAATCAACAAAACAAGATTCACCAAAAAAAAATTTATAAATAAATTCCAATATAACAGATTTACTATTATTGCAAAATTCTCTATATTATAAGAATGCATAAGAAATTTACACAGTAATATAATTAATTTTGCACTCTATTCCATTGAGACTTTTTGCCTGATCGAAGAAATTTATTGAAAATTATACTTAATAGCTGTGAACAATAAGATAAAATAAAATTTCTAATAAATAACTTAAAAACGAGGTACATTTGTTTAAATGTCATGCATTCCATATTAACGTTAAGAAAGACACTCTTTCTTTTTACATTATACAAGAGTTGCACATTAATTTACATATAAAAAATAATTTTCTATGTTATAGAACTTTATTAACATAAAAATATCAATTATAGATGACTCTGAAAGTAAACACAAAACAATAGATAGAAATCAGATGAAAATACTTTCAATAAAATTTTTTTTAAAAAATCATGCAAAATAAAAAGACATATTTACTTCAGGTGTAAAATAGTTAGGCCTCAATTTTAGAAGAAGTTGAATTCTTTGCATTGCTGTCTTTGCTTTGTTAGCAGATATCATAAGTTTACGCATAGGTCTATTAAATCGAATTGGGGCATCAGAAAGAAATTCAACTCCTCCAGCTACTGCAACATCGATTTGTCCCGTGCTTAAATGACCAAATGCTGAAAATAATAATTATTTTGATTCAAATATTCATCCAAATATGATAAAATTAACTCTTCGGATGAGTAATTTTGCACAGTTTATTATAGGAACAAGCTAACTTACCAGTAGTGATTGCTTGGTTAGAAGATATGCAAGCTTGAGTAACTGTATGTGCAGGGGTGTGGAGAGATAATCCAGCACCAAGAGAAGCCTAAGAACATAAAATATTTTCAAGTTAATTATCAACAATATACATCTCTATTTGAAGAATGCATTCCAAAAATTGACATGAGTTCTTTTTTCTTTCATTTCTATTTTGAATGTATAATTATTATATTGCATAATATCCTATATATTTTCAAATTTATTTACATTTTCTCAACCATTTAAAGTAATACAACTTCCTAATTTTTGAAATAAACTTTATCTTAGTGATACGTTTTAAGTAAATTGATTTGTAAATGAATAAAAAGTTAAAATTTTAAATATTATTAAATTGGTCAAATCTAACCAATAACATAGCTGCCAACTTGTTAAAAATAAAAATAGGAACACAAAGCCAATCAGGGGTAATTGTTACACAAAGTGAAAAATTCTGAAAATTTTATATGCAAAAAATTTATATCCAGACATCAATTTATATACCATACCTCTTTCATATTTAACATAATTTTTTGAATTAACATTTTTAATTAGATCACTCACTAAAGAAGAATATAACACCTTAATAGTAACTAACTGAAGAAAAAGCTTACTTCTTACAAGAATCATGATATTGGATTTTAAAAATGTGAACATTCAAATTGCGATATTGAGGTTTTAAATTGCGCAAATACAAATCATGATGCATAGCTTTTTAAATCGTGCATAAACACGAAAATCGAAGTTAGATATTACAAACATGTGAATACGAATTGCTATATTAGATTTTAAAGTCACATAAATACAAATCATGATATTGGGTTTTAAAAATCCGTAAATAAAAATATCAACATTGGATTTTTAAATCGCATGAATAGGAATCACAATGTACGATTTTTAAATCACGAGAATACGAATTACAACATGTAATTTTTAAAATAGATGTATATAAAAAAAGGATGTTTGATATTAAAATTGTGTGAGTAAGAAATGTGATATTAGCAGATTCCGATGCAATTCAAATATTCAAAATGGCGAATATTCGATAAACCAGAAGAATCAAATTGGTGAAAGAATCATATGCATGTAAATGTCTCGTTAAAGGGATTAAGAAAATTTTTTGGATTCACGGATTTGCACGAATTAATGGTCTTGAAATAGGTGGAATTCTGAAGAATTCAGAGAAAAATCTTATGCCCTGCTTCCAGGTTTTAGACCCGACCTATGTTGAAAGAAAAATGAGTATAAGGAGTGAAAGATGCTAGACTACCGAAAAATCAGAACATTTTCACCTAAAATCCTATTTTCGAAACAAGGCTAGATATCAGAACAAATATAATTTAATCGTAACAGTTGGCAGCTATGAAATAACAATTCTTTTACTGAATATTTAAAAATGTTTGACACTAAAAATTATACAGATAAACAAAATAATGAAATTTTTTTTAACAGAAATTAGATTTTATAATTACAACAGTTTAATCAAAAATAAACTTATTTATTGGACAATTAATTTAATATTTTAATATTTAGACTATTTGACAATAACAAACCTTAAATAATTACCAGGATATGAAATTGTAAAAAAAATTAAAGATAAAACTTACTGTTCAAAGGCTATATGGTAAATATAAAAAAGTTGAAACGAAAATTCTACTCTTTTCAGAACAATCTAGTTTTAAGGAGCATTTTCAATTACAACTATCATTCAGCACTTTGTAAGTTACTCACTTTCTACTTATAATTTTAAAGAGTTCTTCATTCCGTATTAAAATTATGCATTAATCATACAAAATAGCACAAAATTTCAAAAACTAATTTTTTTTTTAAATAGTCCATAAGCAAATAAAACCTAATTAAAAACAGACTTGCATTTAAGAGAAGTTTCTTTATATTTATGCAATAAGGATTACGAGATAATTTTTTATTACCTCTCTTGCAATGTTGCTTGTTTTGACTTCTTGAATAACAGTTCCCACAATGATGTATTCAATTATTTCTAAAATAATAAAATTGAGTCTTACATTTTTACAAAGATATGAATATGAATAAGATAAAAAACATAGTTTTTGCAACTGTAGCATTTTTCATGAAATACAAAGAGCACATCAAAAAGGCTAAAATGAAACAGCATGCTCTACTTTTTTGATAAAGCATTTTATCAAATTCTATTAAAAAAAAGTTGTTGGAAATATGATGGATAACAGTGTAAAACCAGCCGAATCTATGATTCCTGAGTTCTCTGATTGCATTAAATTTACTCTGCTATTTATCTATCTACTTATTTAATAATGTTGTCAGGAAAGGGCACATCAAAATACTCATCCCACACATCAAAAGTAAACAGGCTTTAGCGAAAATTCAATTTAGAGAACTTTAAATATTTAAGCACAACCTTAAATTTTGAGTTTATTGATATATAGCTTTGTCTACACTTGATAAGATGGTTCAGAGAATTTAAGATATGCCATGCAGAGTATCACATTTAAGCAATAAGATTTTTTCTGAATCTAAAATTTTTTTATATGAATACACATTTATTTGGTATTCAGAAAGAAGTACAGTGTAACGTCCCATATCCGGACGTCCCTTTTCCGGAAGGGTCGATTTCCCCGGACACTTTTTAACAATCAAAATAAACAAACATTTCTTCATCTTCCCCTCTCCTTTTTTTTAAAAAAAAAAAAAAAAAAACGAAGTCTTTTGACAGGTTTTTCCCCTTTTCAGCTTCTAGAGATCTATGCATTGAACCCATAAATCAACAGAAAAGAGAACATAAGATCTACTAAGACCATGAGGCTCCTCCTCTGGAATGCAGGAAAGGAGGGGGGGTTGTTTTCAAAAGAGCACAACTGAGTCCCCTCCCTCCCCCTTCTTTCCTATGCAGCTGGCTAGTAAAAGAGGCATTTCCTGGGACCTTTTTGAATGTTAAAGTGGAGGGGGAATCCCCTTTAGTCACACAAGAAAAAATAAAGAGAACCCAATTAGCATGCCACGCCTTTATGCTTGATTGATAGCCAATGATGGGAGAGAAAATAAGAATTTGTCACTACCCCGCCCTCAACTTGAATGACAAGTAAGGAGGAAATGAATTTTTCTTCTCCACCTACCCACCTTATTGAATGACGGGAATTTCCCCTTCTTGCTTGAATCGTTCTAGTTCAAAATGGTGGAGAGAGCAATTAATATTTTCATAACTGGGAATTTTTTTCGTTTTCTATATTTATTTTTAGAATAGCAATAATTATTTTTTTTCTAATATTTTATTTATGATTGATTAGATATCATTCTAATACTAAAACATTATTGCAAGAAAAATAATGTTTATTTATTTTCTGCTTCTTAGATTCAGATCATTTTAAGCTTTGTTTACCTTGGAGGTCAATTATACGGAAAAATTCAAATCGGACTTCGGAAAGTCCCGCCGATTCCGGATACGCGACTTTCCACTGTATACTAGTTTCAAACTACCTTTCACAGATGTTATTATTCTACTGTTAACTTGTTTTCAATTTAGCATAGCTATATTGAAAATATAATATTTTTTTGGTTTAGAGGAATAGTTTCAAAAAATTTATTATAAATTTTATTAACTCATGAGATTTTTTTTTTTGTAGGAATATTTAAATCTGGGCTGAACACAAGTGACTTAATCAGGAAAAATATGTCTGAAAGTATTCAGCATTGTACTCTTTTTTTTTTTTTTTTTAAAGGAAATTACAACATTTTTAAGAGATAAAATACTATTTACCAAAGGGCTACCATTTCCCACTTTCTTATGAATATAACTTGCAAATTCGCATATAAGTTATTATGTATACTATGTATACTGATGAATAGTGTGTTCGTAGTTCTGCATGTATGTGTATTGTCCTCATCGTTTCCTGTATACTAATTGTAAACTTAAATTATTGTTTCTTGTGTACTTCATTTTTATTCTATGAACTTTAAAGTTGATTTAGTGATACCAACATAGTCTTTTTCAATTGCACCTCGAAAATAATAAACTTAATACAAGAAACTCGTAAACAATAAGCTAATACAAATAGCAGTGAATATTTTTGTTTTGAAACAGATTAGTTAAATATATATTTAAAAATTTTAATACAATTATAAAAGAAAATGGCATATTTGACATATAATATATATTTGGTTAGTTGTAAAATACATCAAATTTTGAATAAATATATTTTTAAAAATATAACTATATAACTGAATAATAATAAAAAATTATTTATAAATCACATATGTAAAACTTTCAGTTATATGCATTAGAAAAATCTGTGATAGTAAAAAAAATCTTATAAACAAACACAAAATAATTTTAAATACATATTTTGCATAAGAAAAAAAAATTTTGAAAATATTTAACAACAAAATTATCAACAACAAAACTCTCACACATAAAAAAAGCAAGAATTTACCTTTTGGAATACCAGTGCGACGCAACAGAGATCTAGAAAGCAAAGAACCATGCAAATTAATAAAATATATAACCTATGAGCCATAAGTAAATGTGTAGTACAATACAAGGTATAAGCAGTGTGAAAATGCAAATTAACCAATTTGGATGAACAGTTTTTTAATGCAAATGTTGTTTGTTACTAGTTCTGAGCAAGAAAAATTTTATTTTAAAAACAAAAAAATATATGTGTAGTATGACAGATAACTTAGTTAAAGTAGAAAAAAATATATTAAATATAGAAAATTAGGGAAAAATTGGAAATAAAGTAAAAAAATGCTTTTAGAAAACAATTCAAAACAAGATTGTGCAGCATAAGCTCATAAAAATGTATAAAAAGATATTTAAAATTTCAACAAAAGGATAAGTAAACACTAAATAATTAACATGCTATGAAATACAGCATTATATTGAAATGTTGGTAATGAAGTTTTATTTAAATAAAATTATAGTACCATTTAAAAATATAAATATTGATATAAATAAGAAAGATTCAAATAGCAAAATTTACAAAGGTTTGATTGACATAATTTCAACTTTATGAACATTAATAAGCAAATAATTTCTCGATAAACCACACTGAAAAAGAAAGAAAAGAAATCTGCAAGCCCCTTTTCTCAATATTTAACAATCCTGAAATTTTAAATTTCATCTAATTAGTTTTTTTATACATTTTTAAAGTTCATAGCAATAAACTTTTAGCAGTGTGGTTATTATTCAAAGTCCCGAGAAATATAACAATTAGTAGGTAAATGATTAAAAAACTGAAAGGAGAACTAAGTTATAAGAAATATATGAAGAGCTGTGGTAGTTCAGGGATTCACCTTTGAATGAGGTGACCCAGGTTCAAAGAGCGATGCCTGATCGCTATGAATTCTGCACTTGGCTCGCGCCAACCTTAGTGCTGATGAAAAATATAGTCTTTGGTAGACAGATCATGGGTTAGAGTCCTTTTGTTCCCCTGACTAACTATGGGAGGTTTTTCTCTCCATGTAATGGAAATGCTGCTTAGTTCCACCAAAAAGTTCTCAATGATGGCAAATTTTTCCAAGATTTGATCTAGAAGTTCCTTTATCTTCTAAATTCGGTACGAAATTACAAGGCTACATAGTTAAACATCGGTAGTTGAAAACTCAAAAAGGGGAAGACTGTTCAATGGTGGATATAAAATAAAGTAAAACAAATATGAGAAAATCGTGAATTCTACATAGAAACTTATACTCTTGCTCAAAAAATAATTTGAAAAGATTCAACAGTTTTTGATAACTTTAAAGATTTTAAAAATAATATAGAAATAATTTTGTAGAAAAATTATGTTATAATTTAATAAAATTTATCAGATATACTCACACAAAAGCATGTCGTTGCAAATCGTGAGCCATAATGTTATTGTAATCAGTGCCTGATACAAGAAAAGGAGTTCTTACTCCTTCCACAAGAACAACATTCTTTAGGCTGCTAGACTTGGTAGCTAGAATAAAGAACAAATTAAGGTATTCAACCTCTTCACTACTGAAGTATAAAGGAATATTGCAAAAAAAAATATTTTACAGTTTTGAATTTCTATTTTACTTAATAAGATAAAGATAAGTCATAAAAATATAAACAAAATATGAATTTTACAGCCATAGGGCTAACAATTTTGGGTACACATAAATGTACCTCAGATTTTAACTAAGTAAATATTTTAAATGTTAAATTGCACTTAAAGTAAAAACATACATGAATATTGTTATATTAGGGTCAGGTTAAATACAAAAATGAATAAATTTAATAATTGCTTAGAAAAAAGTAAATTTTAAAATTATGAAGTTTTAACTAAGTACAAGGCAATAATGTATTAAATCCCAGTTTCAAAACTATTCCAATTATGCAAACCTTGCTAAATAAATAATTATTGAAAAGAATCTAACATTAATTATTAAAAAAAATATCTAATTTTTGGAGGTAATATTTTATAATTATGAAAAAACACACAATAAGTTAAAAGTTTTAAATGTATGCATGCACCTTAAAATATAACTCAATGAATTTAAACACACATAAAAATATTATTAGATGTATATAATATAAAATACTTGTAATACAATGAGATTTCACTTTACTACTACTCTCAGATAAATTTTGTTAATCCTACAAAGGTACGCAGTGTACCAGCATATTCTTGATTGTATTATTTTTTTAATACTAAGTTAATATAAATGGAAAAGTTTCATACAGATCACAGAACTACAGAGTGAAAAAAAAATTGCTTTTAGAGCAACTAATTAATGTAATATTTAAAATTACTTAAATTTTCAAGCACCTTGATTTGGAGTCATTTTTCGAAAATCACCTCTGTTTATGAGGAATTCTACCCAAATATCTTACTTGTTCTGTATCTCCACAGAAAGCTGAAGCATCTACTAATGTTTCAGTGAGGGTATAGAACTATATATTTTTTATAGCATGCTTTCGGTAATGAAAATCCACATATGTGAACCGAAGTAATGAAGACGTTAAGCTTTTCAAAACAGAGAATTAATATATTCAATTTTTAAAACATAAAGAGTGAGACTATTTTAGCTATCAGAATAAAGAGAGAGAAAAAAAAAAAACATTTTCTTCATTTTTATGACTTTTAAGGAAGCTGTTCTAATATTACAATGACACGTTTATGCCTACTTTTGACATTTTTCTGTCTTGTCAACAAGAATAAGCAAATCACAATCCTCCTCCCACATTTAGAAAAGAAATTTGCATAGTTTCATTTGCATTGCAGTGTTTCAACATAGACTGTAGTTACACCAATTTAAATAATTATAGAATTAAATTCAAATAAAAAATGCAATTATGCATAAAATAAAATTTAACTTTTGTTTTATAAAATTTTGGACAGAAATATTTTTAATTTAATTTTAACACATAAGCATTTAAGCAGATTGCTTTTTTTTCTTCTTCTTTTTTCTTTACATGATATGAACCTTGGGCCACTTTTCCTATCTATTCAGCGTTATCCAGCCTTTATCACAGGGGTGTCAAACTTGCGGCCCGAGTTGAACATTTTTGTAGCCTAGTCAATATATCCAAAGCAAAATAAAAATAATTTGGAAATGTGAATTAGAAACGAAACCAGCTTATAAAATTATAATATACTTTATTTATAAACTATACGGATTATTTTAAATTGCACATGCGAAAATGTAGAATTCTAATTGGCTGAAATGGAGACCATTTCACATTAAGCTATCAATTAGATAGTACCTACATATTCAGGTTTATCCTACTACAGCGAGGTAAGTTGGTTATCTTGCACCAAGCTTCTAAAACAATTCTGGGAAAGAAGAAATATGTAAGTTTTTACATACTAAAAATCAAGATACGAGCTTGTTCTCCGATTAAATATGGTTGCAAGATTTATCTTTTATGGTTGATATAACCCAACACTTATCTGATTTAAATTTATTGTTACAAGGCAATGATCAGATCATTACAAACATGTTTGACATAATTAAAGTATTCAAATATAAACTATTTCTTTGGTAAAGGCAACTGAAAAATGAAGTTCTAACGCACTTCCCAACGTGCAACAAGAACAAATCTAGTTTAGATGATACTGCATCGTAACAAAAGTAAGCAGAAAAAAATTTCAAATCTTAGAACAGATTTTGAAACAAGGTTTAAAGATTTTAATTCTTTGGAAGACAAATTTTGTTTGTTTTCTTCGATTTTCTCAATAAATATAGACTCAGTGCCCAGTTATATGCAAATGGAAGTGATTGAGATTCAGTAAGACTCAAATTTGAAGGCAAAATTCATTGAAGTGGGAGTGCTTGAATTTTATGAATATTTACCGCAAGGTTTGAAAATACTCGAAAATTTGCATATGAAATTATTTAGTATTCCGGTCCAAAACTGTATTAATAACTCTCACGTTGGGTCAATTTTGAAAGTAGTCTCAACCAAGAAAATTTCTCCCCAAAATAGTAAAGATAGTAGCAGAGAAGAGATTCAAGTATATCATGACGTAAACAATAATTTAACTTTATATATGTTTATTACAATTCAAAATAAATATATTTGTTTTCTATGAACATTTTTTCTTTTGCGACCCGTCTAAAGTTAAGCATTGTTTATTTGGCCCAAGTTAGATTTTGAGTTTGACACCCCTGCTTTAGCATATTCAATTAGGCACATAAGTGGAGTTGTGGAAAAGTCTTCTATTCTTTAGAAATTCATAGGGTTTCTTCTATCAGGTCAAACCTCTTCATCCTTGAAACACTTTGGTGAAATATTTTTCTAACTTTATCTTTCTCCAAATTTAACTTCTACTGCAAAATTAAAATTTTTTTAAGTGACATTTTTTTTTTGAGACCTACTATTTCATATGAAATTAAAAGAAACCCTCAGAAATTAGCTGATTATTAATATTGTTTTTTATTTTTTGTACTTAAAAAAATACAATAAAAATAAAAGAATTTTAATGTCTTGCATTTGCAAATATCCCTTGCTCCTCTTTTTCAGCAAATCACAAATATCTTCTCTCCTTATGAATTGAGTATTATATTGAACTGTCAACAAAATTTAAACAATTTCTTAGTCATTGATCAGAGATTAACAACAATAACCCAAGATTTAAAAATATGCTGATATCAATCAATAAATAAAAGATGAATTCACATTATTTATGATTATTTACTTATGGAGCTGAATTTTTATTATTTTTAAATAGCTGCTTTTTTTAATAGTTTCAGTGCAAAGCAAACATAAATACCTTAAAGAAATTAATTTAAAAAAATTACATAGTTAGGTGAAAATGTTATATAACACTAAGCAAATTAAAATATATGGAGTATAATATATTATATTCACACTTATTGGGCGCTCCATGCTAAATTTGAATATGCGCACCATAAGTTGGCCGAAGCTTCAGTATTGTGCATTTTGTGACCTCACTAAATTCTTTAAAATTTCAAAGACAGTATCTTTTTAAGTTTTGGAGTGAAAATTAATTAAGATTAGTAACCCGGAAGTCTCTTGATTTTATTCTGCATTTATACCACTTGTGATTAACTTTGTTAAGGATAACCATCCCTGAAAGAAATATAATTAGGAGAAAAACTTACCATCTAGTTTTTTATTGCATGTACTACTGCAACTAATTGCACGTAAACCTAAAAAAATAAAAACGATAATATCAAATCAATTATGTTAGTTGAAGTGAAAGAAAAACCTTAATATTTAAACCCTAAGACAAGAAAGTTAAAGGGGGTACTTCCGTATCATGGTTTGTCGCACAAGCTACAATCACCAAGGAGCTAAATGGTTTTTGAACTTGCACATACAAAAAATAAAGCAAATTTTTTTTTCAGGTTGGCCATCAGTTATACCCTTTGAGTTGCTCCTTTTTCGTGATTTTTTATTAGTTTCATGTGGGCCACTGCAGAAAGTTGCCAACACTCAACGTAGATCATAAAACAGAAATATTCCCAAGATAAAAATAGATAAGAAAATAACTAAAAATAATGATTAAAAAGATAAATAATTAGAAAGTCAGCAATAACTAAGATTTGTCAGTTTTTTCACTGAACTATATATAGTTTTTGAATTAGGTAATCTTTATCAAATTTCTAGAAACAATTTCATCAGTAATTATTTCCTTATAATGACTTGCAAGATAATATTTTCTCTCAGCCCAGAAAAATTTGATAAGACACCTGCTTCAAATAAAAAAATTTCACTAAGAAAAACACTTAAATATTTAGACGGAAAATTATTAAGAAGGCGTGAAACAATATTTTATTCATAGATTTAAAGCACAAAAAAGTTAGGGAATGTTTCAAGACAAAAAAACAAAAAAAGATTTATTCCTAAGTTTAAGGACTAACCATAATTTGCAGATGACTTCAAGGATGTATATAACTTTTTAGACAACATTTTTGTTGTAAAGTTTTGCCTTGTTTAGAATTTTATAAGAAATTTAAGTATAAGACTCAAACCAGGAAAAAGTTTAAACAAAGTTCGATTTTAAGTCCTTATCAAATATTTATTGACATGACTGGCATTCACTGTTGCCATCTTATAATAAAAAGTTGGAGATTATTTAAAAAAAAAAATTATTTCCAATATTTAAATTTTTGCATTATACTACTAAAAAACCAATTTAATTTGAATGAACAAACCATACACCATTAAAAGCTTCAACAAAACCATACTTGAGCAATTTTCAAAACTTGAACTTTTACTTTCATTTGGCGCGTTTGTTTGTAAACAAGTAGCACCTTCGCATTGAAAGATCGACATGAAATTATTTTATTTTAATTAATTCCTCCTAGTTTCATATATTATTATAATGACATCACCGAAAGATAATACAGAAGTTATTCGTATGCTGAGAGACGTGAAAAATTCTATATGGAAATCATTAACTCCAATGAAATCTATTGAACATGATTATAAGAATTATGTATCAGGTTTAAAAGGCTCCGTTGCTGGCCCAAGTCATATTTATCTTCCTAATACTGCAACTAAATTAAACTTTAGTGGTTTGGAAGATTCACGCTGTTACTCAGATTCATCATCTTTTTTAAAAATGGAAACACCTGGTAACGAATTTTTATAATAAAAAACGTAGCTTGTTGAAAAGTAAATTTTATCTGCTTTATATATTAGTTATCTTGCTGGCTCAAAATTTGTGATTGAAATTTTAATAGAGTTTAATTAATGAATTAAAATATTATATTTGTGTGCCATTAAATATTATTTCATATCCTTAAGAAACTTAATTTTCACGCGTATTCCCTTCTTGTAAAACAAAATTGTTTCAATTGTGTAGTGTTTCAACTTCAAGTAATTTATAAAAAATGAAATTAATTGTTAAAAAAAAATCCCAAATGTAAATATTGTATGGTTGAGAAACTTTAAACTTGCAGTGGCAACTACATAAAGTTTATTATTGATTATATAAAGTTTCAACCTGGTAATTGAGTGTTCACCTTCTTTTCTGGTAGGAGAATTAGGAGATAGAGAATTTTGCTTCAGATCCAAAGGTTCCTGGTTCAATTCCAAAGGCAGCCAATGAACCTCTTATTTGATCTGCTCAACATTAGTGATAGATAGTTGTCTGGGAACATTTTGCTCCCAGATAAGAAACATACAAATATCTCACTCCTCAATAGATGGATCCATTACATTATTTTGCCTAATTTCTCTGTTTGCTTGGTGTTATTTCTGTTCTTGTACCTGTTTGCACTGGGCTATGAGTTATTTTCTCTAAATTGCTTCTCCCTTGTATTTTTTATTTTTTCGGTAGCATAGCCCAGTAGTCACTGAAACTTGGCAATTATTTTGGGGCAGGTACGGATATGGAAATTTTCCCATTTATTTATACAATGACAAACAAATCACCGTAAGTTTTAAAGTACATCAAAGCCCTAACTGCAGTGGAATAATAACTTCATTACGGATCAGTGAGATGAAATGCTTATGGCTGATAACAAGTCAGGCTTTTTACTTCACTTGAAAGAATTATATAACGGAGTTCTTCATCAGAAAGAAAGGTACGGTTGAAATTATATAAAGCTTATTAATTCACTTCATAGTCAAGATATGCACCTTTTTCGTAGTGTTTAGAGCATTTGGTTATGAATCGGAAGGTCATTAGTTCGATCGCAGCTCACAGTTAAGGAAAGTCTCTTACACTCTTCTACAGATTCATAAAAAGTTTATCTGGATGCCTATAACAAGGGTCTGTCTAGGCCAAATTTACTACCGTTTAGCGGTACCTTCACATATTCAACTTTAGGAAAAACGGTAGTTTCACAAATTCAATTTTAGGAAAAACGGTAGATTTTAATTTTGAATAATTTCTTAAAATTTTATTTTTGTATCCCTTAAGAAGCGATAAATCCATATTTTTTACGTATTTTTGTGTTGAATTTTTAATATCATTTTTAAATTTTCACAAAATAGGTACCTCTCAGAAAATCTTAGACAGACCCCTGTATAATTTTCCTTCTACATGTTAAGTTGAAAGTGCTTATTTAAGAACCTTTGTAGTAAGAAAAGCTCAGATTTAATTTAATTCAACATATTAAATGATTTTTAAATTCAGTCATTTAAATTATTCATTATTTAGTTTAAACTTCCACTTGAGAAGCCTTCTAAAATCACTCAATTATTTTGTTGATTATATTTTACTTTTCTAATAATGGATGATATCATAATTAGATCTTGGAACGGCAATAGTTCTGCCTAAAAATTTATAGTGCCGCCAGATTAAGTTGAATTTAGTGAAGTATGAATAATGTGCTTTCTTTCTTTCAATAATTTTAGATTCATTGAAAAGAAAATTGGTTAGTGCAGAAGTAGAATTGCAAGCTTCTCAAGCAAAACTAAAAGAGCGAGAATCTTTAATTAGCGTCATGGAGCCTGCTAATAAAAAAATTTGTCTCAGTTTGGAGTCCAAGCTTGAAGAATGTCGAAAGCAAAATGAAGTAATTTTTTGTATATTTTATTTTGTTATCAAGTAATTTGTTTTACAATTTTATGGTTGATATATGATGCCCATGGTTGATATATGATTGACTTCTCAGTTAAAATTACCAACAATATACTAAAAAATGACATTTAGGTAGTTTTCTTGAAATGATTTAATTGTTTTTATTTTCCTTTTTTTATAAATATATTAGATTGATTCTCAAAAGATTGAAGAATTGCAAGCACAATTAAGATGGGCAAAGAAGCAAGCTGCCAGTGCTAAAAGTCAACTTCATGAATTTGAGTATTCTAAAAAGGTAGATCGTGATCAGCTAGAAATGAAACTATTAGCTATACAACAAGAATGTAGCAACTTAAAAGTTGAGTTAGCAGATGTATGTATTAATCTACTATTTTTCTTATTGTTTTTATGTTTAATAACTGTTCTTTACAACTTTACTTGTATGCCTATACATGCAGTGGAATTCCGATTTTACGTTACGTTTTAAGTCAGACTAACATTAAAAAACACAAAAAGCGGGATAACATAAAATCAGGATTAAAATTTTTTTAATCATTACATGTTTTTTTTTTAAAATTTAGATACAATTATAATTAAAACCCTTAATGGTATGCATTTGCAAATGTTTCCTTCTAATGTCAAAAACATTACAAACAGATAATATACAAGAGAAAAATAAACTATGAAAAAGTTTGTGGAAGCTTTGTAGAGAAAAATTATTTTGATCTGTTATAAAAGCGTATAAAGCAAGATAAAAAAGGGTAACGTAAAATTGAGGATAATTGAACATTGTCAGTATATGGAATTTTCACAGACCAGCAGAAAATGACGTAGGAAGCAGGATAATGTACGAAATGGACAACCTATATCTGGGATTTCACTATATATATTTATATCTATGTATATTTGTGTTGAATAATTAAATTTTAATTGATAAGTAGTTCATTAGAATAAACTTATGAAGCATAAGAAATACATGTTGTAAACTTTACAACTGTATATGTAGATATATCTAGTTGAGCAATATCATTTTGACTCCATCAAACTTAAATGGTGTTTTAAGCTGTTCGATTAAAAGTTTTCAATTCTTAAAATTCATAAGAGAGAAAAAAAATTTTTTTTTAACATCTAACATGTTTTAAATCTTTTCTACTGCTGTATTTAATATTTTAAAGATTGTAAATGTAAAGAGTTAAAAAGGAAATAAACTTCATATTTTCTTGTGAAATTTAAGTAACCAAAAGTTATTTATTTTAGATAGTCAGCCAAATAAGTTCACATAATGCTGAATGAAATGTCAATAAGTTTAGAAATATATTCTAATAAAATCTATTTGATATTGCATTAAGAAAAAAAAGTACTCCTAGATCTAAACAGTAATAAAAAATTTTATATGCTCCTTTTATAAAAATATTTATTAATGTTTCCACATTTTAACAAGATGGCATTATTTGAGATGTATTATTTACTACGTGCAAATTTTATATTAGGTCAAAAGTGAAAAAACTGAAGCTGTACGAAAATTGAATATGGAAATTGGAAAGTATGCATTTATTATTATTATTCAGATACTGTTTTCTCGCATTGATATATAGCTATATATAGTACAGTAATATCTAATAGAAACATCGCCCCACTATAAACCCTACACCTGAGATAAACATCACGAAAATTTTCAATTGTTGCATACACTGTTTTCCTATTTTAAGACTATATAAATTCCTAAATTCTATTAAAGAAAAATAAGGGTTTTTAAGAATTGCAAACCTGAATTTTAATAGCAGCATACAACCGCAATTTCTCTTACCAAGGCACGTTTCTTTGATTCTTTAATGAGAGCATTTATGTATATAATGGTTCTGGAAATTGGCAAAAATTGTTTAACCGTAGACCATACAGTGTGCTTCCTAAACCCTGCTTGGAATTAATTTTACTTCTAGACATTTCTTGTTCCTGTCTTTACAAATTTGAGTAAAGAAGTTGAGTTACAATTCTCAATTGAAGAAAATAATGTAATCAGCATTAATAAGAAAATGAAAAAGAAATTTAAATGAGAGTGACTACAGAAATTAGATTGAGCTTTGTAATGAAGTTTTCTTATTTTGCAAAAATTTGAAAATTAAATATATATTTTGAAAATATAAGTAAGGGAATGGGAAAAACAAATATTCTGCACTTAATTAGTTATTCCTAAGTTAAATTTATTTCCACTTTGGTAGATGGCATCGTACAGTCCATCATTAATCGAAAACTTGTCTTTTCACGCTATTTTTTTATTTAAAAAATTATGTCCAAAGATAAGAAAAACAAACTATTTTGTATTTTTTTTCATAAATAATTGTTTTTGAATAAATGCATACTAATCCAAGAATTCTTCTGCAAGACTCATGTAAAAATGAAATCAGCTTATAAATCCCATCGGCATATACGCCAAATACTGTGCTAATTTAAATTTCAAATACAGATAAGATATTACCTATCTGCTGGAAATTGTAATCTTTTAAAATTTTGTTCAATTAGTTTTGTAAACCCAAAAAACCTATGTGGATAGGTTTCTATCTGTTTTATAGTTAGAAACAAACAATTCAATAAGGCAGGGGAGAAGTCAGCCAGCACTGCATAAACCACAAGGAAATCTGTAAGAAACCTTTCCTTTCTTTCCTCTTTCCTTCAACTTAATTGCAGTATTTGTATTCCCCTTGGTCATTTAAAAGGATTTCACATCATTATTGGCAGACAATTAATTACTCTGCATTGTATCTTTCATTGGCAGTTAACCATAGTATTGTGGCATAACTACAACTACAATTATTAAATATCAATTGACTAGAATATAAGACATGCTAACTTGATTCAATCTTGAGGTACCTTTTGATAGATGAAAGTTGGCATTGTCTAATGGTTTCTTCCCTCATTGGTGACCTGTGGACGTGTTATGAACATGCCTACTTCGATGAATGGTTAACATTGAAAAGTTGACTCGCTATTTGTGACTGCGTCATCGTCTTACTTGCGTTATTTCTTCTCAGTCTCATTTACACAACGGGACCCTGCACACACTCGACTGCTAATAGCAACACAAGAGTGACAACTCACACAGCCATGAACTTAATACAGCTCTCATGGCTAAAGCTCAAAACCCGGTGACCTTAATACAGATCACCCAGTCTTTCACAAGTACAGCAGCTAGTGGTATCCGTTCATTGAATTCTATCCCTGATAAAATTCTGGTGGGGGAGTATTGTGGCATAACTACCATTAGAATAATTAAATATCAATTCACTAGTATGTAAAACATGCTAACTTGATTCAATCTTGAAGTACCTTTTGATAGATGAATGCTGGCATTGTCTAATGGTCTTTCCCCTTAGTATGGTTAGATGTTAATTATTTCATTTATATTGTTTATACTTTTAGAAACTTCCATTTCCTTAATTTAGTTCATGAAAATTCTTACTCTTAAAGTAAACTTTAAAGCTTCTTTACTAAACTAATTCACTAAAACATCACCTTGATCACTTATCCACTGAGTTCTATAATCATGTTTATCTAGCTCAGATCATAGCACAGATAATTGATTACTCAGCATTATATCTTTCTTTGGCATTTAATACCCATACTATGGTTAAATATTAATTATTTCATTTGATCTATTTATATTTTTAATAACTTTTGCTATCTTAATTTAGTTAATGTGGAAATTCTTACTCTTAGAGAGAACTTTAATGCTTGTCTTCTCAAATTCACTAAACTGGCCCTTTGATCACTTACCACTAAGCTTTATAATGATATTTATGTAGTTTCAGTATTAATCAATATTCTTATTTTTTAGATTAGAGTTAAAAGTTAGCATGCTTACAGAAGAAGCAGAAAAATCTCAATCTTATATTGATAGTCTTAAAAAGTATGTAAAGTTTTTATTTTTAAATTTTTCTTATTAATACTTGAAATTAAATTAATTTACTTTTACACTTAAAATTAAAGTAAAATTCGAAAGTCAAAATTCTTTGTTTTATAAAATTTGTAAAGATGCAGATTTCATTTTTTAATAATTACTTTAGCTTAGGCATAAATTCTAAAATACCTGATATTACAAACTTTAAAAATTCATTTATTGCATGCAGATACATTTATTCTAAAATGTATAAAGTCAAAGTGTTTTTTTTTTTTTTTTTTGATTACTATATACTGAAAGTTTAGTATTTCATAATTACTTTAATATCATATTTAAGGAAATTTACAAGCTATATATGATAATTTAACATTGTTTATCTTCAAATGTATAAGAATATGATTGCATGTGGTGAATTATTTTATTCTCAAAAACAGAAATCTTTTGGAGAGAAATCATTTTGACTCCAAGTATCACCTACACTTTACTGTGTTTCGGAAGAATTTTTTTAGTTTGTTGCTTAGTAATTTGAGTTTTATAAACACATATTAAAAGCGTTAAAAACATATACAAGTTTAAAAAAATTTTAAAATATTTTTCCTTAAAATTAAATAAATATTTGAAGAAAATTGCATAGGCTTGTACCATATATAATGATTTGAAATTGTTTATTTAAAAATTTATAAGGTTATCATTTGTTGTAGTGAATGATTTCATTTTTAAAACAAAAATCTTTTCAAAGAAAATCATTTTGACTTAAACTATTACTAACAAAAGAACACTTTATGGTGCATAGTTATTTATTTTGTCTACTGTACTTAATGAACAACTCATGATGGACAGAACCTCTTATTTTCATTTGAATTGCAAATCTTGAAACAAAAATATTTTGGAAGAAAAACATTTTGATGTAAAATGTCACCTACAGGAGAACACTTTATGGTGTTTAGGTATTATTATTTATTTTGTCAACTTTATTATTATGTTTATGGATATTGTCTAACGGATGGAGCTTCTTAATTGTTTCATTCCCTATGTAAACATTTATCTCATTAAACATTATCTATTACCTATTATCTATCTTATTATTAACCAATTGTTTCATTCGCTATGTAAACATTTATCTCATTAAACATTATCTATTACCTATTATCTATCTTATTATTAAACATTATCTTATTATTTACCAATTGTTTCATTCCCTATGTAAACATTTATCTCATTAAACATTATCTATTACCTATTATCTATCTTATTATTAAACATTATCTTATTATTAACCAATTGTTTCATTCACTATGTAAACATATAGTCAGTAGAATTTCAACTGGTGCTTATTAGGTAATGTGGTTTGCTTTTTTTTTTCAATATCAGTCAGTTAGAAGAAAATATATTAAGAAAATATTGATCTCTCTGAAAGGCAGTTTCTTTAGATCTTGAAGAAAATTAAGCCAAATATTTATGTATTGGCTAAAAGGTCAGTTAGCTTTGACACTTTTAAATTTTAAAAAATCCTGTAATTTTTGTTTCTATTGTAGGAAAAATAGTGACATGGCTGAACAAGTGGCTTTATGCAACACTTTACAAAAAGAATTAATAGAAGCTAATGATAGAATAAAGGTAATTTTACAAACGATACATTTTAAGCATTTACTCATTTATTATACCAAACTTCTTACATATTTATCTTTACTTGCTATTCATTATTAAAATAAGGATATAAAGCAACGCAATTTGAAAGATTTTTATTCGTGTAATTTTTTTAATGGAGGAAATCTTTATTGTCATTTTCAGACTCTCGAAAATAAAATTGAAGCGGATAAGGATGCTGCATTAATTGTAGCTAGCAGGCAGTCTGATTTAAATACTTTGAATGAATTACAAAAAGAAAACAGAATAATGAAAGAAGAACTCAGCCAATATAAGTAAAGCACTCTTTTGTTATTCATCTTGTAAATTGATATGTCTGATGTTTCTAAATAAATTATTTATAATTTAACCCACAGACGGTTCTGCATGTGAAAAGTCGAATTTTAACCTGCAGTCTTCTGGACATAGCAAAACCTGTTTTTCCATGTTATTGGATAGGAAAGTAGTGTACTGAGTTGAAACATTCTCCCATATTTCGCCCATTTGCTAAACCCTCAGTGGGTTAAAATAGTTTTTTTAATTCTTATGTATACATATGAAAGAAGTTATTTTAGTATTTTTTTTAAAATTATTTTAGAGAAAACAACATTGCTTTGTATCAGGAAAAAATGTGGAGCATGCAACAAAAGCTGACACAAGCAGAACAAAAGTGTGTAGCTGTTGCTAAGTTACAGGTAGAAAATGAGCAACTGAAAATGAAACTTAATCAGTGGGAAAATCTTTTTGATGATAAATCAACTGCATATAAGTAAGCAAGTTTTTTTAATTTTATTTTGAAGACAAATAAATATTTTTTATGTCCATAATAGCTTTAGTTTTGCAGTATTGAAAAAAGTTTAATGCAAGAAAAAAATTTTTTATTTTTTTCTTGCTTATTATGTAATAAGCAAGAAAAAAGTATTAAATTTTAAAGGGATAATAAATTGTAAAGTGATAAATTTCTTTTATCCTGTGATGCCAGAATTGGCATACACATATTTATTTTCTATCTTTTAAAATATCTTTCATTACTTAAGCTGATTTTTTATTAATAGAATTACATTTAAAATAAATCACAAACTTAATCTTTTTAAAACAAACATAAAATATTTATTTCTTCTCTTCCAGATCAATGTAACGGATACTTTTTTTTTATTTCATTACTAATGCAGACATATATATTCACTGTCGCCTTTAATCGAAAACAAAAATCTATTTATAACTTTTTATTCTAATTTTCCAACCGCAAAAATGTTTCAGTTGCATGGTTGTAATAATTCTCATAAATTTGTTGGCGACTCGTGATCGCCAAGGTATTATTTTTAAACCCAATATTGATATGCTGATTGGCTTTGTTTTGGCTGTGCTATATTTTAATAAATCGCCAATTTTTGGATCTCCTACCCATGCTTCTCCTGTGTCCGATCGGAGCAAATTACATGTACTTTTAATTTGGCTTTTGATTAGGCAGGTCGTGGGGATTGTCTCCCATGGCCTGACCTATTTAGATATTACTATGCAAAACTTATTAAACTGAAATTCTTATGGATAATATTTAGTTTTGTATCTCGAGCTCTACAAATACTATACATAAAATAAAAGCCTTTTTATTAAATTCTAATCCAGCTCAAATATTGTTTTCATCTTCTTCTGTTTATCATCACCATCTACAATTGGTCAAAATCTCCAACTACGCCTAACCACCTGAATATCCACCATCACCACCTCAACATAAATTGGCACCCACTGAATCATTTTTTATCTTCATATATCCCTTTATATTATATTGTAAAAGGATAAATTTCTATCTTTCAAAAACCAAATTCTAAAACACTCTTGTTCTTTTGTTTATTTATTTATTTTTTCAAGGCAGTTTTGAAATTGCTTTGATTTTGATTACTTAGCTGATATTTAAATGTTGTTTTTTTTCTGTTGATTATTTAAGTCTTTTCTTTACAAATAGTAAAATCTGATAGCCTTCTTTTCTCATTATCTTTTAACATTGACTGTGCTGCATTCTGGTTGCTTGGTTCTGTGCTTATTTCTGTGTCACCTTCTTGGTTTCTATTGCTGTTATTTGAGTCTCAGTAAAGTTGTGTGCGTTCACAGATTTGGTATTTGGTTAGGGGCCTATACTGTTATAGTCCATTCCCTAAATTATGAAATGTTGGCATGACATCAGCAAGTTAGCAAACGCTCTAAATAATTTCAAACTTGTGAGCACAAGACCTCGAGTCGCAAATGATTAATAGTGCCACAATGGAGTTGCTGGGCGAAAAAGGCCTGAGAGTAAGAAAAGATCCAGTTCTAATCCCAAAGGGCATGTAAGTTACCCAGGGCAGCAGTGCAATGCATTCTAACTCGACCTGGAACTAAACTCCTAAAGAAAACTACATGCCCACTGCAGAGACAGTGAACTCACACCCTGGCTCATTAGACTGACTTAATTACATGCAGATTAGACTCTCACGAGTTTGACGGGATTTTCATAAAAGTTGTGTGGTGTTATGTGAAACATTTTCTTTATTTTACTTTTATAATAACTAGCATTCAATCTAATGTAATCGAAATGTTTTACTCTCTAAATTGTAGTAAAATTCAGTATCTATGTTTTAAGTTGGGCTAACAAACAGACATAAAATTTTTAAATACACAATCTTTAACTGTTTTTGTTTTGTTTAAAAGTCAAGGATTTCACCATGCGATGTAATATTTCTCTTATTCTTCACTTTTCATTAAATAAATGTTTTTAAGAAAATATTTGTCATTTTCTCTCTATTATTTACTTAAAATTAAATAATGGGTTAGTTGGCAAAATTGCTGTTGGTATCATGATTTTTCTCCTTTGTGTTGTATGAATGTTTATATTTTCCCAATACTATAGTTAAAAGACTTATATTTCATTAATTGTAAATTTTCATTCACATATCTGATTCCAAATTTATTTTAGGTCACCTACATCATTTTCACGACGATTGTCACAGTATCAACAGAATGAAGCTGTTCTGACTAATAAATTGTCTCAATTGTCATCTTAGTGAGTTGCTTCTCATATCCTAATTTGTTATAGATTTATTCTATTTACATGAAAATTTGCTGCACATTCTACTTTATGGTTATTTTTGCAGCACTTGTTTAGATGACACACTTTTGTAAGACAATATGACTATGGAGCAATAATTAATAATTTGAGTGCATTTTTTACTAATTCTTAAGTACAATAATTTTATTTTTCTAAGTAGGTACGCAAACTGACAAAAAGCTTTGATCAAAGTGTAAACAAGCAACACACACTCTCACACACAATTAGCTATTTATAAGTTCTCTAAAGTTTTTACACTTTCATTTATTTAGCCACAGAATTTAGGTGCAAAATCATTTTTGAAACTGAATTGATTGTCCGAAAGGTTTTGAATTATTAAATTTAAGCACCCAATAATCAAGGTAAAGACAATTTTTTTTTTGAAGTATATATTTTTCTATAAATCAGAAAACTTCTACAGCATTTATGATTTTCTATCAAATATTTACTACTTGTAAAAAATTCTTTGTATCATTAAACTTTTTTTCTGGTGGAAATAATGGTCCAAGGGGGTATTAACTAAAAATATGTACTAGTCTGTACACATTTTGACTGGTCTATTCACATGCTCCTATTAGATTTTTTTCTTTTTATGAAATAAAAGATGATCAAATCAAATAAATTTAATAATTTTGCAATACTTTCATTTTGTTAACTAATTAAGAATTGCGAATAAAACTCAATATAAATTGAAATTTTTTCATTATGTTTTGATGACTGGATTTAATGTTGCATTCTTACCTTAAGTTGAACATTATTTAAAATATTAAAATTAAAATGGATCAAAATTTCAAAGAATGTGTAATATCAACAGCTATGAAGATGAAAGCCAGACCAAACCAGCAGGCCATCCTTTTATGCTTGATTGATGGTGATTGATTTCTTACTTAATAGAGCCATTGATTATTTTTTTCATAGCGGTCTGCTTCGATTTAAATATATCAATCGAAAACTAATGGACTACTTTTATTTTTGAATCCTGTTTTTGAAAAAATGGGCTTACTAAAAGCACTTTCTAAAAACTAAGTTGCTGAATAAACTTAAAATCTTTCTTTTTTTTTTCTTCAACAATTGGAAATTGTAAAAATGCTTACAATTATGAATTGTTGTGGTATTGTCAAAGTTATTTAGTTTCTTGAAGGATTTTATCTTTTTTTTAAAGAACATAGACAGCAGACACACTGCTTGCTTTTGATCAAGTTACACATTTTGAAGACCAATGTAACTCCAAATATATATTTTTATAAAATAAGATCTGAGCTAAATAATTTTCCCTTTTTAAAAAAAAAAAAATAGTTTTTCCATGCTATTTTTTAAAGTGAAATATATATTCTTTTAAAGTGGAATATAATTTTCTCCAAAGAAAGTTTTTAATCACTATTTCAATACTTCCCAATCCAAGTATAATTTTTATAATTCAAACAAAAAATAAAATGCTTATAACATAAATCTATTTTCTACTTGATTAGTCTTTTTCTTCATTTTATTATTACTGATATAATTAATGTATTTGCATTGAAATTCAGTAATAACTCATCACTTGCTTTTTGTTCCTTCAAGATGATCCCAATAGTTGGTGCTTACTTAAGTTCTAATAGTAAGCCATATTTTCAAATTGTTGTGGATAATAAAATGCTCTTATGTATTGTACTGTTTGTTATCACATGTAAATTTCAGATGCTCAAATACATATCTGGAAATACTACTAGGGAACAATTTAATGCAAAATTGTCGATTTTGAAGAAAAAAAAATTGTGACTTATTGCTCTATGCCCCTCAATTAAAATATAATTTTTAAATAATTTTTTGTGTTTATTTTATAAAAAAAATTATTCATATATCTTTCACTGTCATTCTCTTGTTTGATATTTCAGCTCTGAAACTCTTGAAAAGCAAATGAAGGAAAAAGAGAATGAAATAAAATCTCTAAACTACAAATTACAGATTTCCCAAGATAATTTATCTCGCCAGGATTCAGTTATCAAGCGCCTTCAGAGAAAAGCAATGTTTCTTTCCAAAGTACCTACAAACTTTTTTTGTTGCACATCATTTTTATGATGCTAATTTTTGGATACAACAATATTATATTTTGTAGGAAAAAGATCATTGTAGGAAAGCATTGGATTCTTATCTTGCTGAATCTACAATAAGTGGAGTTGCTATGAATTCAGAGGAAATAAGCCATTTAGAAGAAATGAATATGGAATATAAAAATGCATTGGAAAAAGTAATTTTCCTTTAATTTCATTCTAAAATTGTTTATACTTTATTGATGCACATATATTTATTTGATATACAAGCATGAATTGTATGATAGATAAATTGTTACAAATATATTTATTTTAAAAATATTTTAAACAAACCTTTTACATTTTATGCAGTTGAAGAAATTTAATATTCTTCTGAAACATATCTGGATAGATTTTATACCTGAATTATGAATTATATGTGTCAGCAAACTTTATTCTTTAAACTTAATCAACTTGTCTGTTCAAAACAGACGTTAAATTCCTTCCTAAACACCTTCAAAACAGATGTTAAAAACTTTTCCCTGTAATCCTGGTACTTTCACGGCATAAACAAATTTTTTTTCCTTATAAGATAATTGTGCATTATTAATCCTTACAAATATAATACTGCTGTATATTTAGTTATTATTATAATTAAAGATTAAATTAGGGTGTCTAGGTAATTTTGATTTCATTCAAGGAACATTAATGTACATTTTTAACTTTCTATTCCTTATCCAAAATTTAATTCAGGATTCTGAATTTTTTACAAGAGCTTAGCTGAAAACACCAACATTATTTAAATGCAAACACTTTTAGGAAATATCAGAATAAACTGTTATAATTTAATTTTTTAATGCTGAAATTTTTTATACTATGACATCTGGAGTGCTTGATAAAAGTCTTAATCATGTTAATGACTTGAAACAACTTTTAATCGGCAGTCAAATGTGATCTTTTTAATATCATACTAGCCCATTGAAAATGAAAAATGGAAAGTATTTTTTAAATTGAAAAAACTTTATTTTTTGGATTTCGATAAAAAATATTTTATTTTGATGTAAAAAGAGAGAACGAAAAATAAACTAAAATATCCACCAATATTCAAGTGCTAGCATGAATTTAAACAACAAAATATGAAATCTTATTAAACAAAATATTTGTGTTTGCAGATGATTCTAATTTAGAAAATGGGTATATTTTCAGTATTGAGAGGGATATAATTATACTTGTATAAAAAAAAAAAACATGTAAAGATTACGCATTTTTCTTCCTAGAAGTTCATTGCGTAAATGCCAATTTTCGAAAAATATAGTTACATTGTTTTACCCCGATTTTACGTTATCCCACCTCGTGTGTTTTTTAATACTAGTTCAATGGAAAAACGTAAAATTGTGGTTCCGCTGTGGTTTACAATGAGTAATCTGCCTTTTAACTTTTTTTAAGGTTGAAAAGGAAGTTGATATTTTAACTGAGAAATTGAAGCAATTGAGTGATTCTCATGGACCTGATGATCATGCTATTGAATTAAGAAAATTAAAGTAATTTTTTATATTCCTTTTTTTTTTAATTTCTGTTTAAATTATTCATGTATTAAAAGTTTTATCTTTCAATTCACTGTTAATATTGTTGTGTAATTTTTTGTATAAGTAAATTATTACTAAATATTTAGTCTGAAAGTATTTTAAAATGTTGATAAATCAATTTTCAATTTAGCATAGCATCCTCTCTCAGGAAATTAACTAAAAGTGAAAAGTCTCCAAAAACCAAAGCTAATCTTTTTGAACACTGCCTATTCTACAATATAGATTGTGACTCCACAACGTCCCTTAATAACCTCTTAAGTCCACTTTAAAGATAATTAAATTTACAGTCAATTCACTTTTGGTTAGTTTAGGTTGCCGGACATAGTCCCTTTTAGAAATGCAGTATCAGTTAATATATAAATCAAGATTTATTATTAACTGATACTGCATTTATCATATTTCAGTGCCCATTTATTATATTTTAAATATTGAGTCTATAAGTAGTATTATAAAATATACAGTCATATTTTCATGCACTCTTTTTAATTTCGATAACTTAAAACAGGTTATCAATATAAAAGATAATTTGACATAGCTGGTAGCATGTTAAATTACAAATTGAAATTAAAAGAAGAAAAATTATTATCATCCTGATTTGTTATTGGCACAACCCACAGCTTTTTCAAAATGTTTTACTAAATGTGTTTCATTAATTTATTCATGTTCCTACTTTTTAAACTTTGCTGGCACCAAATACATACAAAATATTCAGAAGGGTGAATTTTAACAAAAATCTTATTCTGGAGAACTAGGCTTTTAAAAAAATCAAATGTTTGTCATGGAATAGTAAGTAATTTTTTGTTGATGGGTTTCACCATATTATCAGGTATAATGCTGAGCTTTGAAATATAGTTTTATCTTTTCATCTTTTTTATCAAAAAGAATGTACTTTTTAATATATTTAATCTATTTAATTAAATTTTAATCTTATTAGAGTATAATCATAATCATATTATTATCCGATATAGCTAATTTAAAAATGAAGTTTTTATTGCAATCTGAAATAAATATTTAATGAAATGAATTGATTAAGAACAATTTGGGTTAAAAGAATATCTAAAAATAAATTGCCACTATTTTCCACTATACAGGATAAGAATTTATTTTGTTTTATTTATTTAATTATTTTTAATTTTGTTTCTGACTTTTGCTTTCTTAAAATTTCCTTTTTTAGAGAAGAAAATGTTTCTCTAAAATCTCAAATTGTAGAGCTACAAAAAGATGCCCAAATTAGAACCATAAAGCAGCAAGAAATGGTAAATATTCACTTAACTGTTTTGAAGATTATTTGTGTGATTATTACTGTAAAATAGTGTGTATTAAAACAAAACAATGAAGATAAAATAAACACTAATTCTATTTTTATCCTCATTTGTTATTGCTTATTAAAATTATTGTCATGTTAATTGCACTGTTTTGATTGCATTTCAAAGTGTTTTTAATTTATTTACTAAATTTTGTATTCAGGATTTTTTTTAAAAATGATATAACTAACTTATCACATGAATTGTGTCATTTATAAGTTGATAAATTGCGATACCATTTTTATCAAAAATTTAAATACATTTTAAAAACATTTTACAAAGGTGTGGATAATTTCTAAATTTTCTTTTGTTGTATTTCATTTAAAAGATTATGTAGCTGACTAAATCATAGATTTCTATAGGTAGGTAACTTAATGATAAATTTAAAATAGTAAGAATATTCATTTTATTTTTTGCTGTAATCCATCTATCTGCTGTATTTTCTATCTTAACTTTATACACAGTGGTCTTCATATTGCACATTTGGGTATAATGCACATTTTTCATGCATTTAGAAATAATAAAGGTGGGATGCAATAAAATAAAAATAAATACTATGTTTCCAGAAAAGAGAATATCAAATAGGAAAAAAAATTTTTTTTCCACAGAATTCAAAATTTCTTTTTAATGCTAATATTAGGATTAGTATTTTCAACAAAATCATTGCAATTTTAGAAGCTCCTCCTTGTCTTATGACATCTGAACAATAGTTTGCTGTGTTTTAAGGATAACTATGAAGATGAACTATGAAAAAAACTTCATTTTTTTATCCAAAAAAAAAGTGATTGTTGCTCTTCTAAAAATTGTAAGTAAAAAAGAAGTAAGGTGAAGGTAAAAAAGAATATGTAACTTTGTTTTTATCACCAAATTTTTGCTATAATATACATGTGCATCATTTATTCATTTATTATGTTTTTAAAATGATCTTTGTTACATTGCATTTGTATAAATTACAATTTTTCTTGCCTCCCAGTAATTATGATATTATTAGGTGTTTTGTTTATCAGAAACCTTCCTCTGTTCATGTGTGTTTTTGTTTAAAATTTTTTTTTAAACTTAAACTTAAATTGAAATAGTATTTTTCAAAGCATTCTCAATCTTTAAACATGTGGAGCACTAAATGTAATTTAACAGTCAAGATAAAAAAAAATATTTTTAGGTGAAAACTGATACTAGTAGTGCCTCTAGGATTCTACATATGCGCTTCAATCCACTAGATGATGCAAACCAAAGACATTTTCAGATATTTCAAAAATTGAAAGAAGAAAATGATGTACTGAGAAAAAGAGTTCAAGTCCTGGAAGAAGAAGGCTCTGCAGCAGGAGATGTTACAATGAAGGTTAAGCAAAAATTAGAAACAGAGGGAGCAGATTCTACTCTACAAAGTAAGTTTTACTTTGAAAGGATTTTGTATGAATATTGCAGATGTTACCATAGTTTTTTAAAGAAGTTATTTTTGCAGTCTTACAAGATTTTTATCCAATAAATGCTAACAGCTACCATTTTTTTTCTTAATCTGTAACAGAATTATTCACATTTAATGGAATTTAAAATTTTTATCATATGTGAATTTTTTTTCATAGTTTCACTAAAAAAAGTTTTTATCAATACAAAAAAAATGTATTTAAATTATATGTTGAAAAAACTCATTTTACTCCAAATTTTTTATATTTCTGTTATTTTCTTTATTTATACGACTCATTCTACATTTTATGCTCATCATTTTTTATGCATTTTAAATTTTTTATTTAAATTATTATCCCAAACCTTTTGATAATAATATGATATGCAACTTATGTTATGAAATGAGAGTATGATGTGCCACAATATGTGATGAAAATATGAACTGCTTGTGATTTCCTTGAAAAAATATATAGGGGAGAGTCGAGTAGCCCCGCTCACTTAAGGAGTATTGCTTATATTTCTGTATAATACTGAGTAATAATCAACATTTTTGTATGTT
The DNA here is from genome assembly GCF_043381705.1 of Parasteatoda tepidariorum. Lineage (NCBI taxonomy): Eukaryota > Metazoa > Arthropoda > Arachnida > Araneae > Theridiidae > Parasteatoda > Parasteatoda tepidariorum. The sequence continues at coordinate 50,111,973 of NC_092209.1, read as the reverse complement.
TCTATTGTTTTTTCATCTAATTAAATAATGCAAAAAGAATAAAGCAAAAAAAGAATAGTTAAACTTAAAAAAATAGAAATTTAAAAAAACATATTTTTCAGCTCTTTTCAAAATGTGTCGGGTAGCCCCGCCCTGTTACAAAAATTGTGTTTATTTGGCTATTTTTTCAGGTGTAAATGAGAATTACCAATGTATTGACAATAGATAAACCTCATTTATCATTTTTATCACAAAATTATTTTATTTATTACATATTTATATACTTTTAGTGAATTCTATCATTTAATAACAACAAATGTCATACTTTTTATCATTATTAATGTATATTAATATATTATAATATTAATATATATTTATATTAAATATTTAACGAAAATAATTTAATTTAAGTAACAATAATTAATAACAATAGTTGTTTTTCAATATAAACTTATTTGGTTGATCTCTTCTTATAAACTTAATATAAAATACTTCTTATAAAATTGCAATTCACTTTGTATTTTGATTGCATTCAAATGCTTCTCTAGATTGATTCGTTCACAAATAAGTGAAAATAAATAAGTAAGCAAATAGCTTATCATAATATTTATGATTTCTTGATATTAAATTTAATTTGGATATATCAATTACATTTTAAAAATATTTAATTTTTCATACTTAAATATATAAATTTATGTTTCATATAATATTAAAACATATATTTGTTGTTAAAAATGCATATAACATTCAAATTTGAAGCAATAAAATAATAATCTTTGCAACCGTACATTTGTCGACGAAATAAAGTTGGGCGGTGATACCCGACATTCATGTGAGCGGGGCTACCCGAAATCCAATTTTTTTGTAAATTTGTAATTACTCGAACAATTTTTTACATACAAACTTCTTTCTTTGTGCAAATTAAACTTAAGACTGCATACTTTAATGCTGTATGTATAGAAAAAATTATTTTTTTAGTATTAAAATGAAGTTTAATCGAAACATTGAACCAATTTTTCTTAATTTCATGACTACTGTATTACAACATATTTTCAAAACTATTGTTTACCATGTTACCAGCTGCATAAATACTTGAAACTTTGAAAATAATCTTTTTTTAATATAACAATTAATGTCCGATTGCCCATTGACTTGAAAAAATATTCTATGCATATGAAATTGACAGTGGGCGGGGCTACCCGACTCTCCCCTAAGCTTATATTATTGCTTCGTATATACATTACATAAAGGAAATATGGCAATTACTTAAGAATAACAGATTTCTTTGTTTGCAAATTTTTAACTGTATATATTTTATCCCTAAAAATTTATTTCAAATTATGCTTAATTTTGTTATCAATTTATGTGAATTAAATCATTAATGAAAACTTATTTCATTTACTGTATTTGTAAAAGCGTTGGATGCTTGATAATACAAAATTTCAATCTTTTATTGTGATCCATTTCTTTATAATTTAGCCTGTTCTATTAATAATTTTAGTAAAGAAACTGCTATTTAAATCTAATACTTTGAGTGAGAAATGATAGATAATTGAGTTTTATCTTCATACTTTAAATGAAATTTACTAGCATATAATTATGTTATTTATATACTCTGTGTGTTATGATATAATTAATATTTTATGTAGTTATGTATAGTTAATATTTTTACAGGATATCTAAGCTACATTATTTATTATTAATAATTATGTAACTTATATATCCTGTATGTTGTGATACGGTTAATGTTTCTGCTCTTAGGTTAAGTCAGATACTTAGTCTTCTTATTATTTTAAGTTTTATGATCTTTCTCTATTGTATCTAAGTAACCATAGAGCTAAATAGTAATTTGATTAATAATTAGTTTCATATTATATTGTTTCTATCTATTTTTAAAATATGTGCCCTAGCAATATTAAAATAAAATAATTAATGTATGTTTAACTTCCAACAGATAGGGTAAAGTTCTTTTAAGTTTTGGTAATTACTTAAGTAACTGATTGGCAAAAGTAATAAATAAAATAAGGCATGTTTCTCAGCGAATGAAGAAGAATTTAAATTTTTGCCATGGAAAAATAATAAGGTAAACTTTTAATTATAAATATTTATAAATCAGCTATATTTTAATTGCAAGGAAATGTAGTGTAAAAAATTAATTAATTGGTATAAATATTCTGATTTAAGTTACTATCAATATTATGATTAAAGTGTACTTCACAAAAAGTTGTATGAACTATTAAATATTTATTTTACTTTTATTCCCGTGTTTTATTTGAATCATTATGACAATTTTTATTTGAATTGGGATCCATGCATGAATGATTAGAGACAAATTAGTGTGCACAAGACTGATGTAGTTCAGGACAATTAGTATACATAATGTTTGTCAGTCTTAGATGAACTTCCCAAATGCACAATCTTACCCTTTTTAATATATTTAACTTTAACATAATATCAAGCTTCTTTATTTTCGAAATATTTTTACATTTTTATTTCCAAATTAGATAATAGGAGGGAGTTTTTTGGATATGAAATTTTTTAGTTCAATCTGAAATTGTTAACATTATCTGAGAAACATTTTAACTTTGTATTATATTCAGATTTTGGGAAATACTGTATCAAAATTTTCCTGTAATGCATTTTTTCCCTTTGATGAACATAAGGAAATTAATTGCAGAAAAACTACTAGCTTAAGGTTTTTTTTTAAAAAAATTAAATAAAACAGAGCTTAGAGGGTGAAGATCTTAGTCTTGTTACAAATAAATTTTTAAAAAAATTGTTTTCTAAAGTTAAAATATTTAAGTTAAAACTGGTAATAGAAGGGTAGTAAAAGTTAAAATCATCTAAGTCCACTATTTAGTTTTAGAGAATTTCATCAAGTATGTCATAGATAATAGTAATCTATTGTTATTGTACAAAATAAAGAAAATAAAAAAAAACATATATTTGAACTAGCTTATAAGGGCTGTGAAGGGATTGTAATATTTGCTAATTACAATCGAATGAAATCGTAAAAAAAGGATAAAAGTTCATGGATAATTGCTAAGTTATAAATATGGTATTTACTTTATCTTTTATTTTTGTTCAGTGTAAAAGAAGTTAGTTTACTTACTTTGGCCTGTCTTTTTGCTGTGTTATTGTTCTTCGGATAGGACTTGTGGTCTGTAAAAAATCATCAACATCAAAAAGGAATTTTTCTAAGAAGGGATTAGCTAAGCTGAAGAGGTGAAATTAAGTAGAAATCATATGAATTACAATAATAGGGGTTTACTTGTTAAAAGCTAACTATACTCCAATAGACATAGCATTGTACCAAACAAGCATTTCTGATTTCTTTGGTAAATCTTGCTTCATTATAAGAGAGTTCAACTGTGTAACACAAAATGATTGCATGGAAATAATGGAATACTACGATTGTTTTTTTCTTCTGAAATTGGTAATTTGTGTCGTTTTTAGCTCTAAGGGAACAGCTACAAGCAGCTGAAAGACAGCGTCGATACATTCTAGATAATGCTCGTATCAAAGCTACTGAATTCAGGGAAGCTGTTTATCAGTTAACTGGTTATCGTATTGATGTCCCAACATCAGAGACTTTTAAGTTGTCTCATGTCTATGCCAACTCCAGAGATGATTATTTACTTTTCAAGGTATTATATAATATTTTTTTTTATCAACCCTTTATTTTCTCTTATTAATAATCCCTCATTTGAGTTTGCCTTGTATTTTTCTTAAATACAACTCCCACTATCCCAAGGCATTTTTTTTTCCTCATCAGTCTTTAGTTAATAGCTCTGAGTGATTTCATTACCTTGAATATGTAGTATTGTTTAAATTTGAATCAGTAGAGGCAAATTCATCTCTTCTGTTATTTAACTCTGTATTTTTTGCACTAATTATTATCGTCATAATTAATAATCATACACATGCATGATATTTTTATAACAACATTATTTTCCTTGTGTTTGTGTAGAAATATTTAATCTTTCAAAATTGTCAAAATTCATTTAAGACTATAATTAAGACTTTTAGTTTTGATCTCCTTATTGACTGTCTGTGATGAAATCAGAAATATAAAAAACTTTAATCTAGTAGAGCATATAAATGACGCGACCGAGCTTGGGCATGCACAGTGGGCAAACAAGAACATTTAATTAAAGGAAGGAAGGGGGGGGGATAAGCATTAAATTCACACAAATATCTTATTGAAATATATTTCATGATGTTAATATTGAAGGCATCCTGTTGATTGATGCTAAATATTGAAAATGATAATATTTTGTTTGATTGAGAATATCTGTGTAATATTTATTGTAGTGTTGAATGTTAATAGAGAATAATATTTTTATTTTAATATTATAAAACTATGTATTAAAATTCAACACTGAAAATTTATTTTCAATAACCAGCACTGTATTTTAGTTTTATGACCTGGTAAAAAGTCTTGTCTAACCTGTTTCGAAATGCTTTTCCATACCTTAATCCCTTAACTGCCGCGGGCATATATGTACATCTCGGTCAGACGATGCGTTAACTTCCGCAGGCGTATCTATACGCTTTCCCGAAATATGATGCTTTGCATTGCGCTGCTATAAATAGAACTACATCCCCGACTTCTAAATTCAGTAAAATGACCTTGAAAGTGTTTGCAATGAATGTATTACCAATTTCGGAGGAGGGGAAATGGGAAAGGGATGTGTTAGAAAAGTGATATCATCGTATTTATTGCTTGTGTTTTTCTATTTGAGTAAGGTCAGGTTTATTCTTCTTTCACTTTCGTTTCCCCCTGTATATTCGTTGTGAATCCGCAATCAGTGCAATGAATGTGATGTTGTTTTATGTGTCCAACCATGTTTCAGGATTTATCATACAACAGCCAAGTTTTAAAATTTTTTATATTGTATTTTTATTCTTTAAGTTTTGTATTTTCTATTTTTCCTTTTTCTTCTCTTGTGAAAGTAAACTTTTTAAATTGCAAAGCGTGCATCTTTTCCCCCCACCAAAACATCGCGTTACAAAGCGCACTTGAGCGAAAAACGGTGGCACTCGGGAGTGAATCACGTAAATTTTACTCGGCAGGTAAGAGGTTAAGTCAATAAATTTTTTGGGTTAGTGCTCAATGTACTGTTTGTCTAAGATAGGTACTCTGACCGCCACTAAGTCTGCGGCAGTCTGGTGCTATGAACACAAGAAGAGGGCATTTTAGAGAGGGTGGCTTCGCTGAAGAGGTCTCCTTTTCTTTCGCCGAAACCAGTCCTAAAGAGGGACCTCACATCCTACTTGAAATAATCATGCCTCGTTACCATAGTCACTGCCACAGCTCCAGACGAATGTCTGGCAGAGTACCTATCGTAGACAAACAGTATGCTGTTGATTGAGTTTGAAGATTCAAAATGAGAATATTTCTCTTACGATCTATGAAATTAAATATTGAAAATTTATTTTTTATGACTGGCACTGTGTTTTAGTATTATGGGTAATAAGATTTGACGAACTGGTTTCAAAATGTTGTTTCAAGCCTTAAAATTGAATATTTTTTTAGGTTAATGCTCAAGGTATCTTGTTGATTGAAACTGAGTATTCAAAGCAGCTGACAGAACAAATGCAATTATATCTTCATAAATTTGACAGCTTTCCTGCATTTTTAGCTAATCTCACAATGGAGTTGTTTAACCAACAGACTTTTATGTTGGAGCAGTGAAATATTGTTCAAATGCATGTTTGAAAAAGTTATCATATTTTGCATAATCAAATTATGGATATTTTTACTAAATGTATTTTCTTATAATAAACTTGTACATAAATAAATTTTTGTGTTTTATTTTTATCCATTTTCTTAGTGTGTAAAAAAATAGTGTTCTCTTTTAAATATCCATGCAATAATATTGTATTCTACAAGTTATATAAAATTAAATTATCAAGTTATATACAACAAATAAATTCTTTAATATTTAGTTTAAAACTATTTTTTTATTATTGCAAAAAAGCATAATCAGTATCAATTGAGATAGAAAACATCATTGTAATGAGTAATTCAGCTAAAATTACAAAGAAGTTTTTTATGCCATTTATTTATAGTTTTATAAATGCTAAGGAATATAGATTTTCTAGGTGTGGTATAAAATAATTTGAGCATTTAATTATACGTTTTTACATTTTTTCAAACCTCATGATTAAAAATGACAAGTAATGTTTTTTTATTTTCTAAAAAAGATCAAAATCAATGTGGAAACACTAAAAAATAATTCATATCAATAACAAATCCTGAAATACGAAATCCTCTTTTTTTCTACTATTTCGGACTAAGAAGTTCTTGCAATTATTTATACAGAATCAGAAAGGAAATAATTTGTATGAAGGAGCTACTCAAAGGGAAATAACAAATATACTATAAATTTTAAAAATAAACTCTTTTTACAGAGGTTTTATATAATTTTACATACAGTATCAGATGAAAAGGTAAAAAAGACCTATGTAATAATATAAATTAAATATTAACAATTTTTAAATAAATCTATGTAGTTTTAGTAGTTATTCATAAAGTTGTGGCAGATGACCATACAGGAATTATTCTTATTTTATATGAGATTAAATGTTAGGAGGAAAACAACTGGCTTAAAGGATCTGATAAAAAAAAAAAAAATTTGTACGATAAGTTTGATTTTTATTTATTCTAATTACTATTTTAACAAAACATAATTATTCTTCACTGTTAGACCAATGAGATTATTTAAACAAAATTCATCAAACTAAATGATAAAATATATAGCAATTTCTTGATAATTTTTTTTTCAAGAATCACATAAAAATATTAATTTTAATATATCACATTTTAATAAGGGGAATTAAGGGATAAATAATAAATTAAATGTATTTTGCGTGAAAATATTCTTTTATTTAATAAGTTTTGTTATTATTATAACTGTGAACATTTTCTTTTATTTAATCAAATAATTTTGAAATTACTGCCAAACACTTTATTACAATATTATAAGTTTTAAACTATCTCCGTTTTGAGCAAACTATTGGCATTAAGGAAGAACAACCTAGTAGAAATCGGTAAAGAAAGAAAGATTTCACAATGAATTTTGCAATAATAGTGAGAAACTTAGCTAATTAATAATTTTTTTTTATATTATTGTACTGTGAGCCAAAAAAAATAAAAATAAAAAACGAACCACCGTGAATAACTTTTAATCTAATGATCGACCTAAAATATGTTAATTAGTGCAAGCGATGTTTTAAACAACGAAATCAGACACAAAAACGTACTTTATCTGAATAAACATACCTTTTTTTTCGGATTTGGATTTATGACTCCCAAAATATTAGTGGCAGGGTTGGGTTTTTGCCGTCAAAAACTGGTTTTTGACATGACAGTGGTAAAAACCGTGTTTTTACCGGTAAAAACCGTCAAAAAACTACTGTTTTCTTTAATTAATTTCATATAGCGGACAATATATTATTTTCACTTAATTGCCTTTGTAAATGATTGCTATTGATTTTGCAACTATATACACGTATTCTTATAGAAGGATATTCATTCATACAGAAATATTGTAACAACATACTTATTGAAAATAGTGATACTTAACTTTAATCATTATAGCTTGATTTGCAAAGGATTCAAAATTTTGCACTTCTTAAATGTTAGAAATAAACAAACAAACAAAAATACTTGGAACTATTAATAAATTCAAGAACTAAAAAAAGAATTTAAAATTTGGCATTTCTTAAATATTAGAAATAAGCTAAACAAAACTTTCAAAACTTGTAACTACTAACAAACTCTAAGTCAGGAATGACTTGACATTCTTCAGTAATGTAATATGCCAAACAAAATGATGCTTGGAAATGTTGAAAATTTTGTTTAGTATCCTAATATTTTACTTCAAATAGTATGATTTTATATAATCATGTTGGGAAAATGCAAAAATCTGTTCTTAAATATCTTTTAACAACTTTTTTTCTAATTTTATTGCCCAAAAATTAATTAATTTTAAATCATAAGCAGTTAAACTCAAATTAAAACACAGTTTTATCAAAACTATGGGTTTTTGACAGAGGGTTTTTTGACATGACGGTAAAAACCAGCGTATAAACCGGTAAAAACCGTCATGTGTCAAAAACTTGCCAACCCTGATTAGTGGTATTAAAGAAGTCGTATATTTAAAATGCGATTTCTTAGGAACTATTCGACCAATTTCGCTCACATTTGTATTTTGCCATTTAAAATTACATACTTTAAAATGATGTAAAAAATGTAAACCTTACAATTAAAAGTTTTAGCAATTATTATTATATAAAATAATAAATATTTACTGAAATTTATTTCTTGTATGGAATTACCTCGCTAAACGAATTTTATAATTGTGTGTAAAAATTTTACAATTCGCTTAAAAATTTCTCGAGTTAGGATGGAATACACAAAAAGTGAAATTAATATTAAGGGATACAAACTTTGAAACAGCTCTCCTGACTAAACTATTGGGACCATATTTTCCAGATATCGTCAACCCATTGTATTTTGGGCAGTCAAAAAAACATATCCGTTCAAAAAAAAGGTATGTTTATTCAGAGAAAGTACTTTTTTGTGTCTCATTTCGTATAAAATATCGTTTGCACTAATTAATTAGCTTATTTGAGGTCATCTCCTTCGAACCATTAAGGATGAGTCCTAGAACGTGGAGATCCGATCATTAGATCAAAAGTTATTTAGAGTAAAGCTCTGGATAGATTAATTAATCTATTAGATTAAGTGGCGACACGCCGCCATCTTGGTGACCGCAACTCATATTTTTAATCTGCATGAATGCAGTTTTCGTTGCGTGAGGATTTATTTATTTTTTTTTAATTTTCACATAATGGCAAGTGTTTTGAAAATAAAATTCAAAATATGACCTATAATAAGCTACATTTTCATTTATTACTCGAATCAGTTTATCTGATTTAAAAATCTCTATGAGCAACAAAAGGATATTCATTGTGAACATGGTGTCATTCATGTAAATGTAATCATTCATGTAAATCTGTTGAAAATTGGCAGAGATTCAGCAAGTAAGAGAAATATAGTTTCGAGTAAGTCGCATTTAAAGTTCTGGGATTAATTTTGTATGTAGATGCATAAAAGTTTAGCAACTTTAATACATTAATAGCATATCCATAAGATGCTTCTTCTCCACCATTTTCAGCGGTTTCAAGCTCTAATCTAGCCATTTTTCTTGTAGATAGATCTATTATTGTGTGACGCCTCATATGTTTTTAAGTAGCTACTAAAATTCTGCTGTCATTTTAATTTCATCATATTCATATTCCTTGACTGCTGGGCCTACATTTATTTCTAATTGTTCCAAAAGTGTCAATAGCCATATGCAACCTTCATCAAAAATGACAACAGCTAAATAAGTTGCAATTTCAACTATTCATATTGAACTGGCAATAATTCTTTTTCTTACATAATTTTTTTATAATATTTCAAGAAAACACTTAATATGATACCTCAAAGTTCGCTTGTACATTTCGTAGTGCGTCCTGCACCGTGATCATATTATGCCGTAACTTTCATATTTTTGCGAAAATCAATCCATTATTTTTTAAAATAATCGTAAAAGGATAAACTATCAAAAACTGCAATATTTTGATTTTTTGAAATTGTAACAGGGTTGTTCTTAAATTTTCTGAAATTTGATTTTATTTTTTTTTTACTTTCAAATCTTTATAATTTGAAAAGCAATAAACGTTTCAAGACATTTAACAAAACAGCATTTAAAATACGGTTTTGAACATGACCCTTAGGGATTTTATCTTCCTGTTTTAATTAGGGATTCTATTATCGTAAGTCACCCTCATCTTTATTTTAATTTGCTTTTCCATACACTATTTTTTTTATTTTGGCACCAGACATAGTTAGTAGCACTGTTCAAGTGTGCTCAGTGCTTCTGGCTATGTCATACTCAACTCTACACCCAACCCTATTCCTTTTTACCCGCATGATTTCATAATGTCAGGAAGCCATAATTTATCCAATTTTTTTAGGTATCCATCTTTAACTGAAAAAGTTGCAATTTAATTATGAATATTTCGATTTTTTTGTTTAAATAATGTGAATTTTTTTTTTTTTTTTTTTTTTGAAAAGTGTTAAGTGAAACTAATGTCGCGATATTTATACAGAAAATAAGATGTAATTCAATTTTTTTTTCTCAATTAAACTTATTTGCATTATTTTTATCATTGGACTGTATTTTTGCAACTCAATGGAAGAACTAACACTTTTTTACAAATTTATACATACTTTTAAAAAACTAATTTATATTTATGAAAATATAATAATAGATTTGCCAAGTGATTTAGACTCCGTACTTGGGACAGCTTCGTCGTCTATATTATATTATTCGTTGTCGATAAATATGAAAAGATAGCTAGCAGTAACGCGGTATATTCGTGTACTATAAATTTCGTTGAGGATGATGATAACAATAAAATTTTATTCAATTATAGAAAACCTTGCGGGAAGAATGGTTTAAGCCCATAAAAGCTGTGTGAGTGTGTGTCTGATTCGGAGAAAAACCGATCCATCTGCACTGCGTAATAACTCTCGGGATGATCTGATCTGGCTTTTCAAGTTATTGATTTTTCAAAACTTTATAATCCTTAAAATCCAACAGATGGTGATTCACATTCAATCGTTATTTTCGTGAAAAATGGTCATAAACACCGTTCTTCTCCTATGGTCTTTAATTATCATATTCTGTATCTCGACTTTATCATTATTAATAATTTTCTTATTCTCGATATTTATTTATTTATATCTCGATATTCTATGATGTTTCATTAACGAACATTCCTGCATTTATAAGAATATATTCTAAGAAATCGTTTTAACACTATTAAATAATATCTATATTATACGATGGATCAATATTTCACCACGTCCCAGTTCTGATTTTGAACAACCTATTCTAAGTCCGAATTTCATAATCGTTTTCTAATTTTTTTCGATTTAAACTTTGTTTTAGAATAAAATAAGATCGATCAAGACATCTGTTGTGCAATCGTTCAAAACATGAAAATTAATTTTTACACATTTCTTTCCGAAAAATGGAGAATATTTCCTATATTTTCTCTTTTAGTTATAGTTTTCTAAAATGTTAACATAAAGTACCTATAACCGTAGAAGCGCAACACTTAACTTATTAAAGTACATTTTTAAAGGAAATGGTTAAACGTGATACAATAATAACGTTTGAATAAATTCGAATGTAATCTACATTTACAATATGTTCTTTTAACTTGATAGCTACATACGTATTAATCGAGGTCGTCTGCAAAGGATGGTGGCTAAGTTGAACTCTGAACTCGGAGACAGATAATAATCGAAATTTATCTACTCGGGAAGTTAGATTTATTAGTGGCCATCACCCAGTTCGACCATTTACTAGTAATTTATCGTTCCATTCATACGTGAAAAATGAGTTATATTAGTTTATTGGTTTTTCTTGGTAGTTTAGGAGTTGCCTTGTGTAAGTAATAATCAAGAGACATATTCTTTTTTTATTATTTAGTGGTTACTGACTCAAAAAAATGACAAAAAATGTTTAAAATAATCGGAAGCGTTATTTTTATAATAATAAATGAGCATTTAAGAACAATAGCATTTATTTTAAAAAATGCTTGCTATTTTTCACTAAGATATAGTATATAGGGAATTATTCTCTCGAAATTGATGAACAATAAAATTCGTTTGCAACTAAAATGTTATTATTATTGTTTTTGAACAAATAGAGTTCTTAGTTTCATAGTTTATTCATTAAATTGTTAATTTAACTCTGCCAAATTTTACTAATAGAATGAAAGCAAAAATACTTTTGATGCTTTTCTTGTAAACATAATTAGGATTAATATAATCTCTTTAAAATGCATTAAAAAACATCATTATTTTGATATTTAATTTTTAAGATACTAAAATTTTTATATTCTAACATAAAATTTATAAAATTATGTAAAAAAATATTGATTTATAAATATTTATATAATTATTATTATTACTCCTGACTAATGGAAAAACATGATTTGGGGCAAAATTTTCGAAATTGAGTTTATTATTAATTTAGAATTCTCGTGCTCTCAGCTTTCTAAAAATACTTTACTTTTGTTCTTACTCTGATTATTTACAAAGTTATAAGAGTTTTGTGCAAAGTGATTACAGTGATTTTAAGTCTTTAAATACGTTTGTTTCAAAAATAGTTTTTTTTTCCACATTTAACACCACCTTAAACATGACATCTCATGCTTTTCTTCTTTTTAAATAATTGTCTACAATTTTTTATGAGTGTTTATTATTACAGTACAAATGTTTTGAACTACAGACTAAGAGAAAAAAGTAGATTTTCATTTTTTATGCATGCTTTTTCGCAAAGACAAGTACAGAATTTTTAAACATTTACTTTTTAAATTACATTGATCCCTAACTCAGTAGTATATGCACTTGATTTTCTGATAATAATTTAAAATATAGTTGAAAACCATATAGGTAAAATCCTTATGGGATTTTTGTTTCAGATGATAGAAATTTTTTTTGCAGCGTTTAGCGTACATGAAAAAAAAGGCCTTATTTTTACCTAAAAATGGCCGTATATAAAAAAAAAATAATAATGATAATTGTTCTTGATAGTTTTATTAGTTTTTACATAGAATAAACAAATAAACTAGTGTTTTAAAATTTTATATTAATATTTAAAAAAAAAGTTGTTGAAACTAGTTAACTAATTCATTCCTTATTGTACCTTATTATCGCATTTATGGTATGAAATAAATAAATAATTATCATTTTATTCAATGAATTACATTAACAATAAGAAAAAAATACGACTGTGTCTACAATTATTTGCAACAATATTGTCTGACCTCAAAACTTGTGTCACGGAAATTGTATTTTCAAATTCCAAAAATTTAAAACGTGTTTATTCATTCCCCCATTTGTTGATGATGCAAAATGATTTCAATTTCATGCTGTTTCTAATGAAAAACAAGAGGTTTTTTTTAGCCTGACTGCGTTAGTTGTTCAAGTTAAAACAAAGTAATAATTTTATAGCAACAAACTATTTCAATCGAATCCTTTTGTATTTTAATTAAATTTATTTTCCTAGTTCGACTACAGGAATTTTCTCTTCTTCTATACTTAAAGATCCTATATATCGCAAATTTTTACTTCTTTCTTTTTTCCGTAATATTGAAACAAATTAAGGGTATATTTATAAAATTGTAAGCCTTTTTATCGTATCTCATAAATTTATTTTTAACTACACTATGAGAACCAATCAAAATGTGTTATTCCTATTATTTTGAAAACTAGTCTCCGGCAATGAGATGCCTACTGATTTGTACATGGCAATGATCTGCATTTTTTTAATTGAAATTTTTAGAAAGCAAGGTAATTTCTTGAATTGGTGAAAGTTCTTTTTTTTAATGGTGAACACATATGGAAATTGAAATTAAAACAAACAAAATCTTACTGTTTTGACATTACTCTTACAAAAAAATTATATTTATTTGTTATGACTACCTATGTTTTACTCATAATTAATAACATTATATATAATTCTTCTCGGGTATTTTTTTAAGGAGGAAATTATTGTTTGATTGTCCCATATGCAAAAATAAAAATAGTTTTTAAAAACTGCGTTTTTTAAGTGGGCTAAAAATTGAAAAAACAATTTTTTTGTGACACTTGAAACGAAAAGATGGGATCGTATCACATATGCATAGGACAGGAAGAAATGTAAGTGGTGCTAGAAGCATATTGCAAAAACGATGCACCCCATGTTCTTCGTTTTGTGTGTGGCAATAATAAAATGATTAAACTTTTTTTAATCCTCTTGAAAAACAGGGTTTTTTTTAATTTATTTTTTATTTTTTTTAATTCTCTATTTATTTGTTTTTAATTTATTTTAGTTTTGTGTTTTCCTTATTTGATTTTGTCGAAAAAAACATCAAAATTTCTATTTGGGACAGATCCTGCAAGAAGCTAACAAAAAATTTGATTCGTCTTATCTTAGACTTAACTTAATGTTTTTAAAACTATAATATCAAACAAAAACACCATAAAGATACAGTCGGGTATTTATAAATATTCATTTTACCTTGATTTATTTTAATTTATGTATTTTAATTCAAATTTCTTTAATTTTAATTATTTAAATTATAATTAATAGGAAATTAATAATTGCTAGGGAAAGGAGCAATTTAGGAAAGTAATAAATTGGAACTTTGCATACACTTACCAACTTGCCACATTAAAATGAAATTCATCTTAATAATACTTGGAAGTAACTCACTATCTTACAATAATTATATTAAAAGTTTAGTTAAGGATTGTTGTTATCTGTAAAGGGAATTAAAAAAATATCTTATGAAAGAAAAAAATATTTTATTGTAATTTATATGTACAACGCCTTTTTGAATGAAGGGCCACATGCCCGAGTACCTAGGCATGTTGACGGGAATTATGGTAATTTTAACAAAAATAATAGTGTTTCAGACATTAATCTTTTTATCAGTCAACGTAGAAAAATATTTGCATAAAATTAAATCCTTTTAAATAATTATAATTCTTTTTTTAATCTTAATTATTTTTTTTCTTCTACCACCTAATACCTTCTTCTACCTTCTAATACATTTTAATAAAATTAAATTCTTTGAAGTGTTAAAAATCATTCAGAACTGAAGAATTCCGAACTGTTATATTTAAAAAAAATAATAATAAAAATAATAATATATAATAATATCAACTATACAGAAGAAAAAATATAACAATGAGGAAAAGAGATCATATAACATAAAAGTTTATTTTAAAATAAATTAACTGTAATGTTCTTGAATTTTCATTTCAAAATATTTTTAAGCAACTTTTTATAAACCTGCGATTAATAAAAAAAAATGAAATAAATTTTTAAATGTGAAAGCAGTTGAAAATTTCCATTACAATTTGGTTGGTGTTAATTTACAGACTAAAATTAATTATTCTTTTAATCAAATATTGTAAAAAAAAACACAGAAAAAATTGTTGGGGACACAGGTTGAAATTAAATCGTGACCACGAATCTACCATTGAAAAAATAAGTGAAATATCTACCTTGATTATTCATGGAAGAGAATGTGGGAATATTCCACATCAAGGTCAATTGATATGACAAGGTAATGTTACAGCGGTCAGCTAAAACAAACGCCCAAGTATCCTTGATACTTGAAACCAACAGACATTTTGTTGCTGAACTGCCAGATTAAACCGTTGATTGCTTATTAATATTCTCAAAATTTTTAATGTTTTGAAAAAATGGTCATTGACACTAAGGCTGGGTTTAGAAAAACACAAGGCCGTGCCAACATCTCCTTTTTTGATGAGGTTTTTGATTAAATTCTGATGAAGTTTTTGAATTAGATTTCGTTTTCGTCCATGTTTAAGAACAAAAAACTCTGCATTTACATTTTGTTTGAAAAAAAGTAGAGTGAAATAGGATTTCTTAAATTTTGATAAATTTAATTCAAACTAATATGAATATGTAAATGAATTTGTTGCTGAAAACGTGCCATGATGCATTTTATTTTATTGAAATAACATTTTAATGAGAGAAAAATAATAATTTTTGTTTTAAGGAAATGATTTATTTCTCGACTAATTTTTGAAATCGTTTTCTATCTTAGCATTTTAAAAATTTGATTTTAAGTGAAATATGATACATCAAAACACTTTATAGCTAAGAGACGACCCTGTTTATGATCCCAACTCATACATTATATAGATTAGAATATTAATTACTTCGTGGCATGGATTGACCACGACTTACTAGCGGTTCTTGACAGATCATGCATTATATTTAAGTAGCTTTGAATTGAATTAGCGAAGTAAGCCTTTTGCTCAAGTCTATAAGGGTCATTCTCACGAAAACTGTCATTTTTCTGATCATAAAATCCCAAAAAAGTAAAGTGAATAAAAAGCTCTGAAACTTTTTATATTAATAGAAATATGTAATGGCATTATAAAGAAACTATATATATCCTTTCTTTAAAGTAAACTTACTATTTAAATAAATTAATTAATTTCACTATTTAAAATGTGAGGGAATGATACTAATAATGAGGGAATGATATTTTATTTTAATACATGTTTTTCTCTAAGTTACAGCTACCTCAAGTTTGAAAATGATAACATACTAAGTACTAATATTTATTATAGTTTAGTTTTATATATTTAATAGTTTTTACAGGTTTGGGAATTAAAATTGGCTTTCACGATTGTCGCATGGAATGGGTGGTAGAATTCTTCTTTTGATGTCTGTTTTTGTGTAGCTATGTATGTCTTTTGGAAAGGACCATTTGTATTTTCCTACATTTGTGGGAACCATTATATCAATTGCTAAATTTTTTGAATGTAAGATCTTTACTTCTCCGGGGTATAAAATTTTTTTATACTCAACTAGTACCCAATCTCCTATTTTGTATTCCTCTATATTTTGGTTTTTGCTAGCGCATAATGGAACAGAGATTTTAGACTCATACTCATATGCAGTTCCCAAATTGTAATGTTCACACAAAATTGATGCATCACATGCAAAACACGAAAGAGAGCGAAAATTTAATATGTTATTCCTTGAACTGTATGCAACTTGATGAACTTTCATAGTGAATGGTTTTATTCCTGCCTCAATTAATTTATCACATTTTTTATGTCTTCATTTGTAACTTCAAATAAAGTTACTAAGCAATTTTCTTTTAATACAGAAATAAGTGTTTTGTAATTATGCACATCTTTTCCTTCTGTCACTTTCCGATCTGCTGTTCTTTTCATAACAGCTCCAATTCCGGTGGGAGCTCCTTTTCCTTGTCCGGATTCATTATACTAGTTCCAAGTAAAGTTTAGAATACCAGGAGTAAGCTGTTTTATATGTTGAGATACAGATCAGATTAGGATCAGATGAAACATTTTCTGTTTCTATATTGGGCTGATGGTCCATCACTTAGCATATGAACATGTTTTACTTCATTTGTACTCAAAATCCACTTAAAAATTGGTTTGAGATGTGGCCATATTGCTGTTGCATCATGTCGAAGTGAGAGACTTATTGTAGCAAAAGAGTTGGAAACTACATTATCACCTTCTTTTTCGTAATAAACTCCTGTGTGTATAGTTACCTGTTGCCTACCACTTCCAAAATGCACTGGCTGAATCTCTTCACTATATTTGCAACTATAATTTTCGCTGAAATCAATGCGTACTATTATTGAATCTGTTGATAATTGTTTTTTCAGTTCATTCATAGTTTTATACTGATGAACTCTATTTGCAATATGGACCATATATTTTGGTAAGTTGCCCTCTAGCTCTTTAATTAAATTGGATATACTAACTTTATATTCTATCTTAATTGGTTTATTAGAAATCTTTTCTTGGTTTTTAACAACATATTTATTTTTTTCTAATACCCACTTTTTGTACTTGATTACTTCCTTATCATTAAACTCTTTATAAATCGGAATTTTATCTTTACAATTAGGACATTTTCTGAACAAACAATTTTCACAGCTGGAATCACAAGTTATTGCTTTTATTAAACATGTTGATGATTTATATTCAGTAATATTAATCTCATAAAGTTTTGCGATAATCATTTCCATATTAGCATGTACTATACACTTACATATATCTCTATCGTTAATTGTTGGTTGTTTTACCCAAAATGGACGCATTCGACAAAAAGTAGGATAACTGATTCGACGATTTGGGTTTTCACTTAAATATTTTATATGTAGATTTCTTAGTGTATCAAGAGGCACTCTCTTTTGCTTCTTTATCTTTTTTCTTGTGATGCATTCCTTTTTACCTGAGAGTAATCTGGATACATCATCAGATTGAAAAAAAAGCAACAAAGCTTTCCGAAGTTTCATAAGTTATGTTATTTTTATTTAATTTTGATTTTGCCGATTCTTTATGTTTTCTATATTTTAGAAATCGCTTTGCAAAGCACAATGCTCTGTACTTTTTCAAAATTTTTCCACTTAAAAGTCTATGAAATAACTTCTTTTTTCTGTGAGTCTTTGCTAAAGTTTTAAAATTAGTTCCCACTTGCAAACATAGTGCTTCACTAAAAACCAATTAATTTTATTATATAACCTATTTTTATTAAAAAAAGAAAAATCAGGAACCAAAAAAAAAAATTTAATAATATACTCATCTTGAATCATTCCCTCATTTTATACATTAGTGAGGGAATGATAGTGAGGGAATGACAAATTTAATAAAATTTAAAAATAACAGTTAGACCTAATTGATTTCTGAAATCAATCACATACAATTATATTCATACAAGAAAGCAACATATAATTATCCTCTTTGTCGATGAAGTTATATTTTATTTTACTTTAAAAAACGACATGAGGGAATGACAAATGTAAAAAATTTTACCTGATTTGATTCATTCAAATTTATTCCACAGCAAAGTTTCTTTAAGTTGAAGATGGAAACATACTGCAATTTTGTTTTATGATGCCAGTTGTTAACTGCTAAAGTTTTTATTAAAATATTTTTATTCTAAGAAGATTGTATGTGATAAGAACATTGTTGTGAGGGAATGATGCGAAACACTAGGGACAAAGTTTAAAATAGTGCTGTGGCAATATTTTTTATCAGAAATTAAATTTAAAATTGATTTTCTGAATTCTATATTTCAATATTCCGAAATAAAGAGCACGAATTCGTAATTTTTTTATTTTTTTTTATTTAAGAAACAATTTTTTCTTTTTTTAAATTAACAGTGGGGACAAGTGAGGGAATGACATATTGGTATATTTTAATTACCTAAAATAAATAAAAAATAAAAATTGATAATTTTACTTTTATTCTTTTGCTAGCCTCTTTCTGAAAGACACTTTCCCTAAAAAAATTTTTTTATATGTTGTAAAACAAACATAAAATATACTGGGGACATGAAAATGATTGTTTTTGTGAGAATGACCTATACAAATATATGTTAGCTTTGCTCAAAAAGATTCAGACTAAAAGATTTAACTCTCTCAGGAGTTAGCCTGTCTTATGAGTTAATAATATGGTGCTAAAGATAGAAATAGAACAATTCATTTCTTTATGCGCAACGATAAGCATCATACACAAAATTTATCGTTGAAGCTAAATTTCTGCCCTGCATTTCTTTTTAATTAAAAGTTATTAAAATAAAAGACTTTATGACAATTCATACTGTAATAACAATGTTTATAATTCAATACGACATGTCTGTCGTGTGAAAGCAAAAGCGGAATAATAAAGCTTATTAAGTTAGGAAGATTGGTAACAATAAAAATAATTCATTATTTCAATTTGGTAGGGAAATGTAAAAGATGTAGATGCTTTAGTTTAAAGTAACTCTTTCATGATACATCTTACGAAGATGAAAATTTCTACTGTTATCTTGCGGGCCAAAAAGTCTGAGGTCATATTATGTTCTTGAATACGACAGATAAGACAAAAATTATCTATTTGCAACTGGATTTCTTTTAAAAAGTAACTGCATGTCTGTCCACAGTGCTTATTCGAATTAGATATTTATATAATGTTTTTACTTTTTTTTTCGATTGACCTAAAAATGAACTTTGATTGAATAGAATGCTTGCTTTTAACATATGAGAATTGTAGAATAAATATGAACAGATTCTAAGGTGGCACTATCCGGAGGACCAAGGAAGCTGAGAAAAATCTTGCCCTCATTTTTAATTTTTCATGGATGAAATTAATTTTTTTTCTAAACAACATGTTTTTTTTAAAGTGCTAAAGATTCATTTGCATGATCCCAATAGTCAGAGAAACACACGGGCATACAAATTGTGTACATAGACATGTAAAAAAGCATTTCATAAAATGATTGTACTTGCTAATCAGTCAGAATCGTGTGAGAAATAATGTTCTTGATTAACAAGCGGTAGCATAATTTTAGTTTTAAAGTTATAATTAATGTGATTTTTAACACTTTATGCACCAAATTAATGCATTCGCTAAGTTATAAAAATTACATTTCTAGAAAAAAAGCGATAGATCGTTTATAGTTGCGCTGATTGAAAATTTCTCTAAAAGAAAAAAATAACTACAGTTTCTTGCAGAACTCAAATATAAATGTTAAAATTGAAAAACATTGGAGAAAAACAAATTATCTGAGAAGAATGCATGCAGCAAAATAACTGTGTTAACAGTTTTTACATTATGGGAATTTTAAAGTTCACTAGGCCTTATTTGTTCGAATGTCCTGTGAAAGGGAAATAATATCACAAAAATATAGTAGAAAAATGTACACAAGAAATAAAATGAGCATTAAGGTGTCCAAACTTAGGAGCGCTCTCCTGACCAAACTATTGGGACCATATTTCCCAGATTGCGGATATCCCCTATTTTTTGGAGGTCAGAAATCCAAATCCATTGGGAAAAAAGTTTTTTTAATTCAGAGAAAGTACGTTTTTGTGTCTGATTTCGTAACATAAAATATCGTCTGCACTTAATAATTTAGCATATTTAAGGTCACCTCTTCGAGTCATAAAGATTGAGTCCTAGAACGTGAAGATTCGATCATTATATTAAAAGTTATTCGGGGTGATTCGTTCTTTTTTGCGCTTTGTACATCACCTTTACATTATTATTATTTAGATTTCGGATTTTTTACTTCGGAATTTTTGATGGAAATACATTAAAAAAACAATGTTATCCTTATAATCCGAATATTTCAATTAACCGAAGGAGATCCAGTTCCAATCACTGCGTATAATCTAGTAAATACTGAATTTTCACGTTTTTTATTGTTACTATCAAGACTCGTAAAAGAACCTTCTAATATAATTTTTTTTTTAAAAATTGGGAATAGGTTCTAATTGTCAAGATTTATCTGGATTATGGCGCAACCAACTGGGATCTAACATGACTATCATTCACAGAACGAACGGCAAAATCACTGGAGAATACAGTACAGCAGTTGAGAGTAAACTCAATGCAGCAGTAGTTACTTCCAACATTACAGGTAAAATATTTGGGCAATTAAATTTTTTAAAACGATTTTTGCATTAAAATATTGTGCACCCTTTTAAAAAGCAAACGTATGCTCCTTATATTTGTAAGAAAATGTCATCCCTGTTATCGCAACTAAACAGAAAATTAGACTTAGCAAGTAAATGTCAAAGTCATTAAAATTAAAATTTGTAATAATTAGTATTTAGAACTATATTTAAACAGTATGTGTTTATTTAAAATCAATGATGTTTAGTATATAAACTATTGCTAAATATTTGAACGTTCTTTATACAATGTTTAGCATGTCTTTGTATAGACATATGTTTTATTGTGTTTTTATATATAATATCTTTGTGTACTTTATATATATTTTTTATATATTTTATCTTGAAAAATAAAAATAAAAACTTTTTTTTCAGAAATCATATTTTAATATTGAGAGTTTGAAAGATATAGGGCAAAATTAACGGTTGCTATCGGCCATAGGGCGACTAAATACAACAAAATGGCGATTAAAAAATTGTCTGACAGTGGACGAAAAGGCTTTCTATGTGCATTTTATAATTTTTAAAAATTAAATATGAAATTATGAAGATTTTATTCTACTCTCAAAATTTCTCTATTTCATGCCTATTTCCTATTATTCTTTTTCATTTTAGAAATGAACGTTGTAATGTTTACCATATTTTGATAAATGTTTTGCATTATTAATATCAACATTTCTCGTATATTCAGAAATCATAATTTAATTTTGAGAATAAATAAATTGGGAATAAATTCAATAAATAAAAAATCTACTTATTATTTTGAAAATATTTAAAGAATGAATAACGAATGAAATTTTTTCATTGTGAATTTTTAACAATACTAGTCTTGAAAATGGGTTTTATGTTAGGCAGTTAAATGTACAGGCATGAAGTAGCATCAAGGCGAGTTCATAATTTGATTCTATTGTATGCATAAACTGAACATGACTGAACTGAAATTGCGGTTTTCGTTTAAATAAAAATAAAAAATAAACGTTGAGAATAGTTATCAGATCAATATTAAATAACTAATGGAAAATTAGTTGTATACAAATTTTATGCCAGGGTTTTGTAACCGATAATGTTGTTTTAACTCTCGGAACCCCTGTGACCTTCCCACGGAATGCAAGAGTTCCGCAGAACACCATTTGGGAGCCATTGCTTTGCATTAATAATATCGACATTTTTTGAATTGTTTAAAATTTTGAACTTTTGAAAAAGTGGCCACAAGTTTTAAAACAGTAATGACTGTTTAAAATGCTTCAATTGACCACTGGCCAATAGCAAAATTTCTTAATTTTGCCCTATATTGAATGTTATTTTTATTTAAGATTTGAATTTAATTGTAGGAACATTTACATCTTTGGACGACGGATCACTACTGTCTTTCACTGTTCTATTTAATCGCGGAAAATCTCTAACGACCTGGGTAGGTAAGTCATTCTTAACTTAGTAAAGTTATTGATTTATTTAAATAGTTAACAGTACAGTAATTGTACTACGGTTAACACATACCTTTGTGAACTTAGCATACCTGTTATGGAAGCAGCTAATCAACATCTCCAAAGCAAATTACCAAATCACGTCATATTACGCTATTTCATTCCTTGTTATATAGTTTAGATATGGTAGCATCGTTGAATCTAACAATATTTGGTATTTAATCTATTTCGTCGATACAGACAATAATGTGACCAAGACCAATGAAAAAATGGTTAATTCAACTGTTTTTTAAAAATCCTTTTAAACTTTTTTTGAATAAACAAAATAATTAAAAAATAAACTAATAGTATAGGAGCATTTACTTGCGACGGTGAAATGGCTAAGAATCCAATATCTTCTGATATCATTTTCTTCCTTTTTTAGTACCGTAGCTTTCTTTCCCTTCCCCCCTCTTTTTAAGAACAAATTAAATTATTTTTCAACTTGAAAAGATGTGAAGTGATTATGCCCAACCATAAGATTTAAATCAAATTTAATTCGATACTTGTAAAACGCCACGCGTGTTGTTCGAACCTGATTGGCTTTTGAGTCTGCTAATTCCACGATTTACCTACGATGACGTCATTTGTAGGTATCCGCTTCATGCTTCGAGTGAAAAAAAATGTTATCTATGCTGTATAATGTTATGCTCTGAGCGAGAAAAAGAGCTTTTGAAAAATACAGTTGGAGGAAAAGATAATTATTACTCACTATTGAGTCAAATTTAAATTGCCAAAGAAACTATTTTATGTTACAAATTTAAGATATGGTTGAATCACATAGAACTGTTCAAATTTACTGCAAATTTCAGACACGCTAAATTGAACATTATTAGCTTTATGACACAATACTGTTGAGTAAATAGAACAGAATCGTAGTTAAATTTAACACCTTACTAAGATTACGGCAAACTTATATCGTATTATAGTTCAAGCAATCAATATTTTGAAGAGCTGAAACCAAATTTTATTTAGGGGCATGCTAAGCAAGCAAATTTTAATTAAAATTAAATTTTTAAAATAAATGAAGGAGATGAAATATGTTTTAATAAAACAAAATTAGAATTTTTGATAATAAAATTTTACGATAAATTGTAAATATGAAAAACTAAAAAGTTGATTATAATGACTTAAAAATTTAAGTAATTTTTTATCCATTTATGTTTTTTATACAAAATACTCCTCATTTTAAGTTTGGAGTTGAAAATTAAAGTATTATCCTATGATTTTTTTGTCAAAAGCATTTTTATTTTGATAAATTTCAAATTCATTCATTGTGAGCTTTTATTATTTATTTCTTTTAACATTTTTGAAATAGGAAATTTTATAACAACATTACATTTTATTAAGGTAAATACATTATGTTATGAATTTTAAATCAACCTTTGATTCTTTTAAATTATAATCGGAGTAAAAAATATTTCTAAACATTTATTTCGTTTCATAATCATTAAAGTTGTTGGCGTGTATTGAGCATTCCTGGAAAGTTATGAAACATAGCGTCAATAAAAGATAAGACTTGAGACAGTTTAGGTTAAATATATTTTGAAGTAAACATTCTTAAACAATGTTTTTCAAAGCTAAATATAGGTAGTAGCGAAAACAACATATTTCTTGAAATTATTGAGCAGCGTAATATTTAAACAAGGTAGAAATAAATTTAGCTTTATTGATATAATTTAATAGTTATTTACTTCGAATTAAACGCATTTTTCTTTTTTATATCTACAAAAAAATTAAAAATTAGATTTGTCGAATTATTTTGAGAAAAAAAAACCTTTAACAAAAAAAAAAAAAAAAAAAAAAAAAAAAAAAAAACAAACAATTGCTGATCAGAGTGCAGTTTAAAAATAAAAATATAAATTATATTAAAAATAAGAAATTTTAAGTTATTTAAAATCTGGGGGAATTGGGTTCTTGCACTTTAAGAAGAAGATCACGTATACCCACACATGTGATCTTTGAGATCAGCGCCAGATGATTGTTTATAAGCAAAGTGGTGTGTTAAAATTAAACGAAGTTATTCCACATAAGTTAAATTGTTAATTAACGTGAAGTTAATTAAATACAATGCCGTATCGCACATCGAATTTGTTGAAACATAATTCTTTCTCGTCTATGTTCTTTAATTAACTTATATTTATTATTTGTTTATGTATTTCATTGTAATCGAGGTCTATACTTGCTTTGTGTACCTGGCAACTTCAATACATAATTTGCTTGTTTATGTTCTACATGGCTTCATACCTTTCTTTGTGTTAAGTAAGGAATATATAGTAAAATAATTGAAATCTTTGTGTAAGAATATAGAATGTGTCACATAAGAGAACTAATATTTGACGGGCTTGACTTACTCGAAAAGGAATGGAAAACACAGTTGCTAAGGTAAGCAAATGTCACGTTTCAACAACCAATCAGGATAGAAATACCCACACTACGTCACTTGCAAGGTCCCATAGGCTTAAAAGTAACGAGTTTTCAGCAAAAAAATTTAAAACTTTAACATACATAAAAGTTTTATTATATCTGATCGAAGTTTCTAACTTATTATTTCAAATTGTTACTTCAAAGCCAGGCATTATAGGACTGGTTTGTATTAATTTGTTCTTTCAGCCAACCTGAATGTTTTTATGTAATATATTTCATACATTTAACCTGTACAGTCTGTCTATGTTCTTTCAGCCAACCTGAATGTTTTGATGTAATATATCTCATATATCACCTGTACAGTCTGTCTGTGCTATTTTCACTCCTTTTATTCTTATTATTTTTTATTAATTTTGAACAATTGGTTTATTTAAATATTTCCTTCATTATGATTTAATCACAGGTCAGTGTCTCGTTTGTGATGATGAAGAAGTTCTTTTCACTTCTTGGGTTCTTAGATCCTACATACAAAAGAGTCCAGATAGATGGATGTCCACTCGTGTCAATCAAGACGTGTTCAAACGAGTTCCAGGAGAGGAGAATATTCCCTTTCATTTAAGGAGATTGGTATATTGCAATAACACACGTTCTACTTTTTTTTCTCGAATACTGTACAAACTTAAACTTCAAATAAAGCATACTAAAATTGCGTATCAAGATTTACCCCTTATAAAAACAATTGGGTACTTGCAACTTGTAAAGAATAAGGGATTAGACCCAACCATGTGATTTAAATCACATGGGCCTAATCACGTGGTTGTGCTAGGTGGTTTAATGTTACAGAAATTAGGCTTGGTTTATTATCACGCTTAATGAATTGGATAGCGATTTAATTAGATAGCTGTAAACAACGTTACGCATCTGCGTCGAACCCCATTCTGAATCTAAGCACAAATGACGTCGCTTTCAGGTATCCAACTGTCAATAACAATTGATAGCTAATTTTATTTTAAACACGTCTTGGTTTGTACAAGAATATTATTTTAAAGTTATAAACAAAGTACAATTTTTTTGTGTGTGATTCCAAAAATAATGGTTTTAAATAATTGTTTTCTGAGTGCAAAAAACATTTAAACAAACGATTTTAGTTTAAAACATTGGTTATAGTTTTTTAGATAACTTTAAAAATGTTTTAAATAGTGCTTAAAAATGTTATGACTTCCTTTTTATAATTTATGGTCCTTTACCAAATCATTAAAAATTTAAAAAAACTTTTATGTTCGAAACAAAACAAGCAAAATATAATTTTTTGTACAAACGATTTCATGTATACTGGTTTTTTAGAAAAATTTTCTAACATTAGTAAACGGTTAAATAACAGAAAAATACATAAATAGTTTCCACTGTTACATTAGAATATATAAAAAAGCGATGGAATTTCTTTCTTCCTAAACATTGTAGCCCAAATAGGGGCTTAGTGTCACAAACGCGCGATGTTAGATTCAAACTTTTGTCTTAGGTTTCTATACCTATTAGAGTATATTTGAATTAATTTTCAAAAATTTATAACTTCTCTTTTTATTATTTAGGGTCCTTTACCGAAAGATGAAAGATCTCAAAGATGTGAAAAGAATATAAAAGGTAATACTAGGAATGTTTGATTTTAGAAATAAATCTTATTTCTGTCTCTGACGTGTTCGTATGTTGTTCTTGTGTACGTATGGTATGTATTGCATGCACATACGCAATGATAGCACGATTTCGAAGATTTCAATAGGAAAACCATTTTAAATTACAATAGTAGATACTTTTCTTTCTCCATAATGGTATTTTTAATGCATACCATTTACTTTGTGGTGCATGAGGAGTTTTAAGTCGTTTAAATAAAATAAAAAAATAAAAAATACATACCATTTTACCTGATTCTTAACGTTACAGAAGATTACATATACAACATTATCTACATAAGAAAAAATATAAACAAATTATGCATTTCCACATGCAAAGGAACATGAAATGGGTAATTTATTTTTCATAAAAATTAGTTTGATGAAAGTTGCAACATAAAATGTTAATTAAATATAAAGATGAAAATTTTAATAGAAAAAATTTTTATGTATTATTTATTTTGCATTTCTTTATGAATTTTATCCTTGTTCAAAAAATTTGTTTTCTTCAAAAAAACAAAAATATAAAATGTTTTAAACTAACTACTTTCAGCTGCGTCGAGTGGCAAGTGGGTAGCTGAAAATGGAGATGCAATTGGTTTTGAGGACTGCCATGAAAGTGGAGCATTTCTGGGTAATAAATTAAAATATGATTTATTTTTCTTATGAAAACTGCTAACAACTTTTTTATTGTAGCACTAAGAACACTTTTATGGTCAAAAATAATTAAATCACCGATATTTGTCTAATAATTATTACATACGTACAATGGAACGACGAAAAAAAAAAACTAACAACTTTCAATAATTTTTTTATCTAAAGATCGGATCTTCACTCTTAAGGACTGAATCTTAATGATTCGAAAGGGTTACCTAAAATTTGCTAATTAATTAGTGCAGACGATATTTTAAGTTACGAAACCAGGCACACAAACATTTTTATTTATTTTTTTTGTGGAATAAACCAGAGAATTTGAATTTTTAAAAAGCCGTATTTTTAAAATTAAATTTCTCTGGAACTATTTAACCGGTGTAGCACAAAATTAGAATTAGTCTGTAAAATAATGTAAATAATTGTATATCTTACAATTCAATGTTTTTTCGACATTTTTTTTAAAAATATAATAACAATAAATACAATACAATTTAAATATTATAAAAAAAATAATGAGTATTTACTAAAAGTAATTGCTTGCGTTTAATTATCTTTGAATAAATGAATTTTATTTTTAGATTTATTTAAAAAGTTCTCGAGATATGGCGAATTTAATTGATAACAATAATTTAATTGTCTAGAAAGTAATATCTGATGCATAAATAAGTATAAGTCAGACATTGAACTTTTTATACTCAAAATTATTTTAAATCTTTATGTACTTATCGCATTGTTTCGCATTTTTTATCATTTGATTCATCGTAGAAATATAATATTTCAATATTGCTAATTATACAATATTTCATAAGCAATACTTCATTTGTCTAGATAGCAAAATTTAAGTTGTCTTATTTCCCTCCTCCAAGACCAATATAGGGGCTCATGTTAATTTTTACCCCTTACTAAGTGGAAGGTACTTAACTGTTTATCCCTGGTCAGAATTTTTGAAAATCTCTTTTGATGTACCAGTTTTGACGATTTTTGTGCTATTTATACTAACAAAGTTAATATTATGTTGATTCTAATTTATTGAGTATATAACAAAGAGCTGATTTTTCTTTCATAGGCGATCATAAGAATAATTCTGTTGCTGGAAGAAGTGACGGTGGACTGACATTCACTGCTTTAGGGATCACTTCAGGGTCTGAAAGAACTGTTAAAGGCTGGGCAGGTAAATAATTTCTTGTTTTTTAATTGAGGTTTATTTGCAGACAGCTTCACTGAAACTACAAGTATGAAAGTATACATTGTAGTATCTTGTGATCAGATTTTGAATTTACTTCACATTTGTTCTTACACCACTCTCTTCTTTACTTTTCACTCAATACATTTTGTAATCTTTAATTTCCTGGACTTTTGAAAATACACTATATTTTCGTTTCTTTTATGTAGTGTTGAAATTGAGAACATTTTATGTTAAGAAATAGTAATCTTTAGAAAGAGTTTATTTTTTTCTTTCAGTTGCAACCCTATCTAAAGTTCTAAACCTACATTGATATATCATGCAAAATCATTTTTTCTCCGAATCATCATTTATGGGAGTAAACTGCTCCCAGTTGTCTTCATTTATTGCAATGCAGGTGTCAGTTTTGAAATTTTCAAGAGAAAAATTACAATTTTTAAATATTTTTCAAGAAAATATTGAAATCCTTAAAATTTCAATGAAAACATTTAACTTTTAATCAGCTTAAAATTTCAACTACCCTGGAAAAAAAACTATTTACTTTTTTATAGACAGTTGAATTTTTTATGTCAATAGTTGAAGTGTCACTGTTGCTAAAAAGGTAATATTTTTTATTGGAGAGAGTAAATGTCACTATTATTTCTTTAAAAAAAACTGTGTCATGAAATAGAAAATTGCATCCTATTCTAGTTTCTTTTACCCAATATTTTTTTAAAACATAAATACAATATGCATGCTGATATATCACGATCTTTGTTTAAAAACTTTATTAGTAATATAATTTTAAAATAAAGCCTTTTTGTTAAATGATAATTTTAAAAATATATTTTACAAATAATGCAAAATATATTTTTAAAATTATAATTTTAAAAATATATTTTGCATTAGTTTATTTGTATATTTCTATTTATATGTTTCTATTTAATTTATAAAATTTGCAATATTTACAAAATATATACACAAGTCATAAAATAATATTTATAAAAATAGTTTTTTTCATAATGAGCGAAACATCATATATAATTATCAATTATAATATTAACCAATTTATAAAAATGATTTCATTATTTTTCCTAATTAAAATAATTTACATTTATTTGCAAATATTTCTTTTATAATATTATTAGGACATATCTATGAAGGATTAGATGAAAGGATTCTACAAACAGCCTGGCTTCATCATTCTTTTTCAAGTAATTGCAGGGATCCATTCAGTGATGTGAGACAAGGACTGACCAATTACACTTTCGATTCCACTTATGGAGGTATGTGAACTTTTTATTTTTAGTTTAGTAGGTACAGAGAATAAGTATTAAATTAGATAGCGTCACTTTTTAATTAATGCTTTTTTATGCTACAGGTTATGATGCTCGTATGTTGGATAGCAAATATTTGCAAAAATTCTAGAACATTAATGTGTGCATTTGGAAAACAATTAGTTCAAGCATTTTACATTTACTTTATTTTGTTTAAAGATACAGTAATTAAATTCATTCGGTTTTGATAAGCTATTTCTTCAAACTATGTTATGATTAACGTACGTCTAATAGCAAAAATTTACGACAGTTACACTGATAAACAAATTTCAAAAAATTGCCCATATCTAGGTAGACAATGCATTTTCTAAGATAATGCTGATTCAAAATATGCAAACTACTTATCTCCATCACCCATCATGTTTTAGATGTACAGTGCGCTTAGAAAAGAAGGAAAAATGGACCACTCTGAATAACTTTCGATCAAATGATCGGATCTTCACATAATGATCCGATTTTTGGATCAAAGGTCATTCAGGGTGATCCGTTTTTTTACTTTGCAAACTATACTTCGACAATCATTATATATTTTTTAGATATTTACCGTTGCATTGAGTACTCACAAATGTGGCGTTAGCTAAGAGTAGTGGGGTTAATTTATGTAACATATATACATGGTTTGCAAGTTACTCAAAAGAAACCTATTTTTTCCAGAAAACTGAATAACACTGAAAGAATAGAAAAAACACTAGAAAATTGAAGAGACTAGACAAAATGGAAGAAACTAAAAATGTCCAATACAATTGTTTAGCAAGAAGTATTTTAAGTATAATTTAAATTCAAACTAATTAAATTAAGTATAGTACTAGACAGTTCAAAGTTTTTTAAAACACCCCTTTTTTTAAAAAATAGCTATTTTCCATTTTTTTAAAAAATTTTATGCAAAGTTCTATGATTTTTATTATATTATTTAAGAACAAGTTTGAGTATTCGTAATTGAAAATATGTTATACCTTGTATTGCAGAATTGTCTAGCTCAAGATATAACACACATAAATCCATACACTAAAAATACTTCTTTAATCTGAGGTATACTTTAGTGTTGTGTTCTTGCCTTGATATTATATCTCGAGCATCCTCACTGTTGCAAACGGTAAACAGAAAAAATCACCAAGAAGAACATATTGCATCAGAAAAAAGCATAAGAAGAAAAGCTTCAGAAAAAAAATCATTACTTTACTTATATGAATTTAATGTACTGCCATTAAGCGAGTTGAACCAGGATTTAATGTAATTAAATATCTATTCGTATGAAACTAGATTTTTTTAATTTGATTAACTTACCTTCAAAGATTAGTATAAAAATTATAAAAGAAACTTTTCACATTACGTACTATTTTACAAAAATTACTTTAAAGCATAGTTACTTTTGTTTCATTTAATAAAATAAAAAAAACCAGTTCCCAACAAAATGGCTACATTTTTTCTTTTTCATAACCGTATAAGCATAATATGTCCAAGTCAGATGTTGAACTGGATCAGTGTCCCACTATAATTCAATCGATTTCCATCTGCACTATTCTTATTAAACAATTTGACTTTCTATTGGCTGCATCTCTAACTGATTGATCATTGATGGATTTCTAGTGGACAGGAAAATGAAGTGACGTCAGCTTAAACATATCTATTAAGAAATATTATTCGTTTTTATGAAACCAAGTTTATCAGAATTTCATCATTATACCACGATTGTATCGGAGAGGTACTAATGTTTTGAAACAAAAATATCCAACCACTTTGTCAGGTTTTAAAATAATAAAAATCTATTTATTAAAAAAAAAAAACTGTGTCCGAAATAGCACAAAATACGGATTAGTTGAGAGTCTCATGGTGATTATTATTTTAAATTCCTTAAAAGGTAGATTTTATTGTTTGTTAATAGTGAGTACTTTTACATTAGTAGACTATAACCGTGCATTCAATTTTACATTTTAATACGGATAAAGTTTTTTTTTTTTTTTAGAAACATCATTTTTCCAGAGAATTGTTAACTTAGTGAGATCAGGATGAATTTTACAGAGGAGATGAAGCAAGATGATGGAAACAAAATATATTTTCCTCAAATTTTCTTAACAATGAATTGTAGATTATGTAAAACTTTTCTTTTATGTAATTTTTTATAATAAAAAGTAAAACCAGTGTTATTAATTTATTAGCGTCTTACAAGTATTTCATTTCCGCAAAAAAAAGTACAAATTACTAATTAAAATTTCTGCAAATTAATTGCAATTTTATGTTGCCAATTACAAAAAATTATCATTTTACCTGTCGCTTAAAGTTGCTAATCTTAAAGTTGCTAAAGGTAATTTAGCAACTTTAAGAAATCATAATTTATTTTAAATTAGCTATTTGTAAGAAACTTAAATTTAAAAATGTATTGTCGAATTATATTTGAAATCGTTTAATTCACAATTTGCTTCAATAGTAAAAACTATAGTATTTTAAACGAGTTATTTTGATTATTCCTTTTGATGTAGGACCTATCAAACAAAACGAATTTAGTACTTTTTTTGTTTAGGTTTATACGGTAGATATAAAAGAAGAGTGTACAGTGCACCAATTAAAAAGATATCTTAAATAACTTTTGGTGAAATTATCGAATTTTTACGTACCTCTAATGTGCTAACTATTAAGTTCCTAAATCAGGTGAAAGAAGGTACTTTCTCTGAATAAATATGTCTTTTTTATCAACATTTTTAGATGTTTTACTATCAAAATACGTGGGAATTTTTCGCAATCTGAAAAATATGATCTTAATAGTTAAGTCGAGGAAAGCGGTCGTAAGTTTGGACTTCTTAATTTAATTTCATTTAAATTTAATTTTTAAAAGTAATTTTTAATAATCACTTATAATTTTTTATTGTATTTAATAGGCACCAAAATTTTAAGCTGTACAAACTTTACACCATTTTAAAATGTATAATTTTAAATGACAAAAGTTTGAATTTGAGAGAAATCGGCCGAACAGTTTCTGCTTTCAAAACAGCTGAGTAGTTTTAAAACAGATATACTATTTTTAAACTTTAATTTCTAAAAAATTATTTGAACGATTCTGTTCTATTTTGTATCCTGTCGCTTAAAATTACTCAGTTTAAAATGAATTTGTAATTCTTTCAGTTCAAAATATTTTTAACTCTTATTAAATAAAGTAAGTAAAATAATAAAAATTAATTTTTTATGTGGAATTATATTTGGTAATTGAATTTTATAATTGCGTGCAAAAAATTTTAGTTTCGCTTACAAAGATATCAAGATAGGACGAATCACGTTTCAAGTGAAATTACACTGTGAAAATGGTTTTTTTAAAAGAGTCAAAATGTGCCAAAATAGCTCCGAAACAAATATAGTCGAATTTGAAATCTACATGCACTCATTATTGAGTATAGTGACGTGCTCAAAAAGGAATCTATGCTGTTTTCAGCAAGTTACTGTACTCAATAATGAGGTTTCACAGGGTTTTCAAATTCGACTATTGTTTGTTTGTGCATTTGTTAAAATACATTTTTGCTCAATCTTGAGAAATCATTTTTTACAGAGCATTATTAAAGGGCTCAAACTGTGTATAGCTCTTCAGACTTAATTATAGGGACCATATTGTGATACCGTAGCTTAATTGATAATCCACACTAAATATTTGGAATATTTGAAGACATACCCTTAAACTATGAAGATTGGTACGTAGTTCGTGATAATTCGATCATCTGAACAAAAGCAATTTAGGGTGATAATCTATTTATTTTGCGCTCTACACAGGGGCTCAAAATAAAATTTCAGACATTTATATTTTTGTAAATCTGGTTCGATTTCTAACTAAAAATCATTATTTATATATTTATTAAAAAGAGTATTTCAATACTAGTTTAACCCTCTCAGAACCGGCGGAACTAAAAAGAAAAGCTTCCCTAATCACGCACCTCCAAGTTTAAGCATACTAAAGAGAACGCGTGCGTACAAATATGATATGAAATACGAGAGTACCGAATTAAGATCAGAACCGGGTGATCTCGGGCCACTCGAGTCAGAAAGACTCGTTTAATTTATGATTCTACCTTCGCGTGATTCTACCTTCAGTGCCGTGACGGTAGAAATCACGCGATCACGTACACCTGAGCAAGTGGGGGAAAAATTTCTTGTAAAATTATCACACAATTTGGTAAAGGCATATCTGGTAAAAAAAAAAAAACTATAGTTTTTGTGATAAAACTAAAATATATGTTATTTAAACCATCCATTTCAGAATTTTTTCTGTTCTAAACGGTAATTCTTTTTTTCAAAATCATAGCTATTATTACCACACATTTAGTAGAAATAGAAAACTGAAAAGTAAATTTAACCGAATATATGGTTCTTATGCCATGAAACTAGACTACATGATAAAATTACCAAATTTTACCACAAATTATAAAATAATATTTCACCTTTAATTCTAGCAAAATCATTACCAAAGAGCATTGGTAAAAATTACCATACTTTTTGATGTTCCCTTAAAATTAGAAACATGGTAAATCTTACAATATTGTGGTAGTTTTGACCATACTTTTTTTTCTCAGTGCATGATCCTGAAGGGGTTAAACCATGAAGACATTAGAATCAAAATCAAATTAAAGTGATGTTTTTTTTTTAATATTTCTCCAATTAAGTAAGAAAATTGATTTCAAATTGGGAAACTTGTAATTGGCGCAATTATTATAGTTCAACACAGAAAATAAATTAGCAGATTTATGTTTAAAGTATGGAAATATCTATGAAGATCATTCAAAATAAATTTTAGAGTTTTTGTTAAATCTAGAGTAAAAATGATTAAATGAAACAAAACTTTAGCTTCCATTTTTCCACTAATATAGAATACTATTCTATAAAAAATACAAATGAAAAATTGTCATATAAGTTTTACATAAACGACGCATGATATCAAGAAAAAAATAGATACAAAATTTTCTATTTTTTCGAAATATTAATTTTGTTAATTAGCTATATTACTTCTTCTTTTTTTATCTGGTATGAATGAAAACATTTAATTTTTAATGGCATGTTAATCATAGCAGTAAAGAATGAGTATTGTGTAATTTACTTTTTTTAGGTGAATTATAATCAGAAAAAAACTCACATATAAGGCTAAAGTCATTGCATGCATATAAATTTACGAAAACTCATGAAAGTTTACTTAAAATACACTTAGAAAGCAGAGTTATTTTCGCACATAGATTTTTCTATTTAGAGTAACTAAATCATTTAATCAGCCTAGATCAATGAGATATTAGCAAGACATTTAATCAATTTGTCAGGCTATGTTTAGAGAAAAATAACCGTAAATAAATAAATTTCGACCGATCATTTGTAACATATCAAGGTTTCCGAAAAGAAACTATCTTAAAATGGATAGGATTACAGGAAATAGGATTATAGGAAATAGGATTATAGGAAATAGGATTATAGGAAATAAGATTATAGGAAATAGGATAACATGAAATGAAGAATATATGGAAATTTTAATGAAAATGTTCTAAAAATATTGTTGACTACAATATTTAACTTTAAGCCATTATGGCATACAAAATCTTTTCATTCATTGATAAGTGGAACAGCACTGTTAGAATTTTCATTCTAAAATTACGACAAAATATCCGGCAGCAGTCTATCTATCCAATTAACCACAGCGTTTACGGTAAAGAAAATTTTTTCTTTATCTCCTTTACGGTTAATACGGTTACGAAAAAATTCTTTACGGTTTTAAACCGTTTACAACTAGTATGGTTAAAAAAAAACATAAAATTTCAAAACGGTCGAACGGAAAACAAATACACGGTTTTTTTAACCATTTGCAACTAGCATGGCTTCAAAACTGTAATAATGAAACTTAACTGGATATTAGAGCTTAGCTCTTCGTTAGGTAATGGGCATTGGAGTTAGGTTGTGGTTGAGTTGTGTGTTTTATTAAACAAATTGTGGAATGTACCTTACATAAGCCAATTTCAACAGATCATTTTTGGCATTTTAAGGATTCCAAAAAAAATCTCTCTTAATAGTTACAGGATTATAGGGAACAGGACAGTAGGAACGAAAAATGCACAGAAATTATAATTAAAATGTTCCAGGTATATTGTTGCTTACAATCTTTCACTTTAAGAATGATACTTTAAACCATAATGGCTTACAAAATCTTTTCAATCTTTATACGTTGGTAATAGGAATCGTATTCTCTTTTAAGATGGGCTATAGTGGCCGGAAATAAATTTAATACACAATATGCTTACTGTGGTTTTATTTAGTAATTTATTTAGGTTGAAAAAAATATACACTACATTATGGTTTGAACCATTGTGTTTCAAGGGATAGAGCGTTCGGCTCCTAATGAGGTGACCCAGGCTCGAATTTGACTGATACAAATTTTGCTCCTGGCTCGCACCAACCGCAATGCTGACAAAAAATATCATCAGTGGTTGACGGATAATGGGTCAGGATTCACTTGCTGTGGGGGGTTTCGTGTTCTCCTCTCAATGTATCGCAAATACGGTTTAGTTCCATCAAAAAGTCGTGTTCCGTGTAGTTCCATCAACCCAGAAATGTTCCTAATGCTTGCTCAAGAAGTTCACTTGTCTTCTTGATTGAGTGCAAAATTACAAGGCTGCGGAGTTGAACAATGATAGTCGAACACTCAGAATTGAGTCAGTAATATATAGTATTGTTTAACGTTTTTCAATATTTTCAATAGGATATGGCATGTTACATTTAATTACAAGCTTGAAAGAAATAAACAAAGAAAAGTCGGAAGAAAGTGTGTAAATTATAAATGGGAAGTGTTAATAAGGAAGCATCACTATGAAAAAGGCTAAGAAAATTTCAATATTTGTAAAACATATTTCAAAATCTTTTAAATGATGATAATGCTAAAAAACTTTCACAAGTATGTGAACTGTGCCAAGTTGAAAAGTAAAGCATTAAAAGTAAAAAATAAGCTTTTTTTTCTTCTTTTTTTATGAGGAAAGTTTTTAACGAGCAGCATCCTGTTCCTATTGACTACTAATTTGTAAAATGTTGTAAAAAATGCGACCTCTTTTTTTTTCTGTCCTGCGTGATATGAGAAATAAAAATAATTCCAAATCGAATGTAAGGAAGCTAAGCATGCGTGGGTGTGACTAACAAAAAAACTAATTTTTCATCATTCGGAAAAAACAAATTACTAATAATCATCTAAATGATTATAGCTTATAGGATATTAAAAATAAAAATTTAAAGCATTAAGAAATAGCTATGCAAATAGGTATATTACAATGTTCAAAATAACGAAATCAAATTCTGATACCCATGTTTTTCGAAATTTTTGTTCAGATTGTTAAAGAGAACAACTTATCTAAATTTCAGTTCAATTGGTTAGAATTACTTTCATTGCAGCAGAAAATTTCGAACTTTTAAGCTGTAGGTAAATGGCATAATTAAAAATGGATATTCTATTACGAGCAAACTTTAGGAAACTAAATTATTTTATATAAAAATATCGGTAAATGTCTCCGTTTAAACAGTTATTTTTTGTTGTCTTTCCCCTCTTAAAACAGAGTGAGGATATAAAACAAACCGTAATGTTTAAAATTTGAATCAAATTTATACGTTGTAAGCTAACTGGATACTTGCAAGCGACGTCATCGTAGGTAAATCGTAGCTATTGTGGATTCAGGAGCCAATCAGGTTTGACACACACGCGTGTCGTCGCTTACAGGTATCCAATAAAATCTGATTTAAATCACGTGATTAGGCATAATTTCTACACTTCTTTTTGAGTAGCAAGTACCCAATTAATAAGTTATATTTCTTAATAATTAGTAACAAAAATTGATAAGATAAGTTATTGTTCAATTTTTGATAAAAATATTTGATATTGATGTATGTTTATTAGTTTTCATTAAATATTTGAAACTATTTAGGCATCATTTTGCTACAACTTTATCAAGTCTTAAAAGGTTTTTTGACCGTGAATATCAAGACTAATTATATATTTTACTTCAAGTGCAATTTTGCTGAAAAAATATTAAGATATGTTTCTAAGAGAATTTTGATTACTATCAGATATCCTTAGTGATCAATTGCAAATAGTAAATAAGTTTTCGTACTAGTCTTTTTATAAACATATTTCATATTCAAAAAAATCGTTAACCGTTCAAAATAAGGTTTTGACTGTAAGTATAACGGCTATGCGTATCCTTTACTTCAAGAGCAACTTTACTAAAAAATAAATGAACTCTTTTTCCGTGAGAATTTTGATTAATAAAAAAATGTTACTTTAGAAATATATAGCAAATTATAGATACGTTTTTGTAATATCCTTTTCATAAACATATTTTCTGTTTAAATTTGTCAAGTTTTAAAAGGTATTTGCTAAGAGTATAATGATTAAATATGTCCCTTTTTATAATGCAATTTTGCTGAAAAGATAATTAAACTTATTTTCCGAGTGAATTTTGTATTGTTTGTTAATAAGTTATGTATCATTAGTAATCAATAACAAATAATAGTTATTGAATCATTTTTTCGTAAACAAATTTAATATTTAAATATGTTCCTCCGTGCTTGAAAATTTCTAAATTTAAAAATTACTTTTGGTATTATTTTTCCACAAGTTCACGCAGTTTACAAAAGTCTTGAGGGTGAGTATTTACTTATCATATCCTTACTTCAAATGCAATATTTCTGAAAAAAATTATTAAACTTAGTATTCAGTTAAATATTAATTTCAAAATTGCTTGTTGCAAACAATAATCTATAGAATACATAAAAGCGGTGATAAAAAGGAAATTACTCTAACTCGCCTCACATCCCTGATAATTAAAATAGTAAAAATTAAGTTTTAAATAAAGCCAATTTAGGCACAAGGTTTTTTGCCTGTAAATTATTTTTTTTAAAAAAAAAAACAGGTTTTCATTTATTTATAGCAATGGAATCATTTTGCGCTTTTAATTGTTGATAAATACGAATGCATTTTCTTTATACGAATGAAAATTTTTATTATTAGCTCTCATGATTATTATTAGCTTAATGAAGAACATGCTCTTTACTTTTCTCTGAAGGTTGATTTATCTGATACTTCAATCAGAAACGAATCAAGGCTTTTGCTTGCCACACCTTTAAGGGGAAAAATGTGTTTAAAGTAGTATTGCTGTGGTTTTTGATTTTGTATTCTAATTATATATATTTTTTCATATTTTTATTTTATAGCCGTTTATTTTTCCTAGCCGACCATTTTGCATTTCTAGTAGTTTATCGTATCGTTTAGATATATACTCTAAATCTAGAAATTTACAATTCTTACTAAGAATTAATCTGCGTCTCATCCTTTGAATGTTAAGATCTTGGTAAATCATTACACGCATATAAATTCTATCTGTAGAAAAAATACTCGAAGAAAAATTAATGCACAGTATGGTATTTCTGACAAAAACAAAATATTTTTCCGGACATAAAACCCAAAAATAAACGGTATTTTGACCATCTATTTGGAAATATTTCAGTTCATATGTTAACGGTTTACCGGAAATTCAGATTTTCAAAGCTGACTACAAAACTAAATTATAAATATAAAATCTGTGCTTGAAAATACCATGTTTTATTCGGAGAAATTAAAACGTTTCTTAAGTATAGTGATGTAATGCGAAATTTCAAAAAACCACAAAAAATACTGGCTCTAAATATGATTACCATAAAAAGTACTGGCCCCCTGAGTACAGCATTCGTAAAATCCATTTTACAATAAAATATATTTTAACTGTAAAATTTTATGCCGTAATTTTTCAGTAGTATTTAATTACAGTGATTTAACTGTAAATGTACCGGTATATCAGATTTTTTTTGTTTCGTAACATATTACTTTAAAAATGGATTCTATAGTAAAAAGTACTAGCACCTTGAGTGCTGATACTTTTTACCGTAATTTGACCTGGAATTACAATGTATCAAATTTAATCAAATTTTTTGTTTAATTTAATTGTTATCAAATTTTTTGTTTTTGCTGCAACAT
Source organism: Parasteatoda tepidariorum (assembly GCF_043381705.1). Lineage (NCBI taxonomy): Eukaryota > Metazoa > Arthropoda > Arachnida > Araneae > Theridiidae > Parasteatoda > Parasteatoda tepidariorum. The sequence goes on along the minus strand of NC_092209.1, from coordinate 50,072,260 downwards.
TTGCGGAATTCCACAAAAAATTTTCATTAATTTATTAAACAACTTTTTTTTCTTTCTGAAAATTCTAAAGCTACTTTTGAATCTGATTTGAAATAAAAGATAAGGATTGAATTTTAAATCTAATGTTTGATGCATATTTCCCAAATGCACTAAAAAATTTAAAAGATATTGAGGCTTCAAACATTATGTATACTTAGTCAAATGATTAATTTCCGTAAGATTAATGCATGCATTTTAGAATATTTTTCTCTCGTTTGCATAAAATATTTTGCGTTTTGATCTAGCTATCACTGAACTTATTTGTCATTGTAGAACATATAAATTTTCTTTTCATGAATAAACACTAAGATTATTATTATTTAGGGAAGCTAATTAAAGTAATAAGAAAGTAAAGAATCGAATGTTCGAGAAACGAACAAAAAAAAAACATCTTTGATTATGTTCATTACGCGATTTAATGAAAAATAAAAGAAAAAATAACAGGAATCACCGACAAAAGAGGTCATAGAAACTTCCGAAGAGTTATCCGTTATATAACAATATGTTCCTCAGGGTTTAAAATGAGAGAGAATTAGCGCTTGGAAGGTCATAGAGAATGGAATGATTTATTTATCAGGATGTTTTCCAAAAACAAAAAACAAAAACAAAAATTCTTTGAAATTGAAAAAACATTGTCACTATGGTCACATATTTACCAAATTAGTTTAGTCTAATATTTAGGTCTTTCCAAATAGACCAAAAATATCTTTTGTTAAAAACAAGGAGATTAAAATCCTTTTCTAACCTTAATGCAGCCATTTTTTTCTAGTAATGCTACTTCCCTATATGTTTAGGATTGGGATTGATTGATAAAAAGAAATTAATGTAACTTATTATATAAAAAGTTAATTAAACGAATTCATAAATTCTGTGTTTATAGCTACAAATAAACTCAATGAGAAAAAAAAATGATGGACAGCTTAACGCTCAAAAGAAAATAGTTCTCCAGTGGTGATCTCTCATTGCCCACATTTATGTAAGCGAAGCCCTTCGCTGGTAATATTTTTTTTGTTTTTGTTTTTAATATTTTCTGAATTAATCAGCAGATACTCGCACAGGTCATAGGTGAGAAAATAGCTTCCTATCGATATTTAAAAATTAATGAAGATAGGGGAAATTATGCTTTTCACGGCCTAAGAAAAATTAAAAGAATACAATAAGAAGATACATTTTAGTTTTAAAATTCAAAAATGTAAATTATCAGTAAAATTTACATACATAATATGTCACATATAGGTTTCCATGAATCTACATGAAAAATATTAATCTATCGCAAAATCTTCCTAATTTCTTTTCTTTAAGAATAGATTGAAATGTGAAAAGATCTCTTAACAAAAACAAAATTTTGATACTGATTTTGAAAGATATAAATTTGCATTTCCCGTACTGTTTCTGCACATTACATTTTAAAACTTAACATTTTGAAACATCAAAACTTAAATTTGTTTCCTATTCATGATTTGAATATTTAAAATTTGCGTTTTCAGCCCCCCAAAAAAATTTCGACTCGTACCAAAAAACAAGATATTTTTTTCCCAATTAGATATGTTTCTAAATGGACTTTTTTTTTAAACGTGTCCATGAAAAATTCGATATCTAACTATATAAATAAGAATATGTTGTAGCAATAAACTTGAAATGAAGCAAAAGAAATTTACTTTTCACACTATTGTCTGGGAAGTAAAACTGATCACATTGCCGCCATCATATCGTTGATTTCAAAATTATGGGAGTTCTACGAGCCACAACTTACTCGTCAATAACTAACTGTATTTGTATTTAGCTTTTACTAAATTTTTAGATATTGTTTTGAAAGAATAGGAAAGCGTGGCATTTTTATGTTTTAGAATAATTTATGAGATTGTTTTTAAAAGGTAGCATTTTGCTCTTCATAAACTGCAAAATTCAGCGTTTTCAAAATTTTACTTATCATGTTCTTCCTTCAAAGTTTTCATTTAAGATCGATATTTAAAACAGAAAAAACATCCAGACATGCTCAAAAATTCATCAAAACATGTTCACGTGCCTGATACTCAATTATTTCTAAAATTTTACTTAAATTCAGCGTTTTTAAAATTTTACTTATTATGATCTTCCTTCAAAGTTTTCATTTAAGACTGATATTTAAAACAGAAAAAGCATCCAAACATGTTCAAAAATTCATCAAAACATGTTCATATACTTAATAATTAATTATTTTTAAAATTTTACTTAGCTTTATATTCTATCAAACTCTTCACCAAGGACTGGCATTTAAAACAAAGAAAGTACCTAAACATGTTAGAAAATTGTTCATTGGATGTTTATACCCTAGAATAAATAATACGAAGTTTTAAAATTTTACTCCGCATGTTCTTTCATAAAAATATTCCTTCAAAATCAATCCACATTTAAAACAGAGTTTGAACTTTTAATAAAAATCATCGTGATATGTTCAAAAAATTATTCATAACAAGTTTATACTCTTAAAAATTGAACATTTTTAAAATTTCAAGTTGCAAGTTCTACCATTAAACTCTGTCAATAAGCATACATTAAATACATACAATAAAACCTACAAATAGAATAATTACAAACAATAGAATTCGTATTTATGATTAAGTTAACAGAAAGGTGATCGACTATTATGTTTCTCTTAATAATCAAATAAAATTAACATTTTTAATTGTAGACAGAAGACCTCACGGTATCTACATTATATATGAGATTTTTTTCTCACCTCAATACGTAATAGCAGGTTGTTTTTTTTGTACAGTTACCGTTATGTCTGTTTGATTTGGTTTTTTTTTTCTCCTTTTGAAAAAGTCGGTCGCAGCACTTAACCCATCGTGTTAGTTGGATACCAAACTTGTTATTTCTTTAGTGTTCGATAGTAAAAGAGTGAAACACTCAGCATGCACCAACAACTCTTGCAAGGAATATTCTCGTGTCTTGGAGGCATCAGCTCTTCAACTGAGTAAGTTTTTTTTTCTTATTTCAATTTCGTTTTCTGTCCTTTTTAATTTAAATTTGGTGCAGAAGTAATTATATTTCCGATTATGTTTTGTTTTTTTAAATTTATAATAATGCTATATTATTACTGTTACATGTTAATAATATATAAGGAATAATGTTTCGTTTATTCAAAAGAAACATTTTCAGGATAGACATAGAAAAGGGAAATGGCAGTTTTAAATTTATGAGAGAACTATGTTTATATATGTGTTAATGTTAATATGTTAACGTTATATGTAAATAAATTTAAAATTTAATATATTTTAACCATTATTACTGCTATGATATACTGTAAAAAAGTCCGGACCAAACTACTGTATAAAATACTTATAAAGTACCGGTAAAGTTGAGTGCATAATTCGTAAAATCCTTTTTTATCGTAAAATACCATACCGTAATTTTTATAACAATATTTATTTAATTAGAGTGATTCAGAGATTTTACGGCACTTATTTCTACAAAAATTACGGAATATCATTTTTTTTTGGTATAAATGAAATGAATGCTAAAAAGTGTTGGCACCCTGAAAGCCAGTATCTCTTACCGGTATTTTTTACGGTGTTTACTAAGTCAAATTATATATAAGGCTTTCTTGTTGATATCCATTTATTAAAAATATATTTTAAGCTATCTTGTCATACCTCTTTGAATTATGGTCTCCATTATTCCCTTTCTTAATTAGATTCTTCAATTATTATTTCCTTATCAGAACCACGAATTACAATGTAGCTGGATAAGAAAGGTTTAGGTTAATTTTATAAATTCTGTAGCTTAAGATTGTTTAAAATCGGATTATTTGGACTGATTTATATGATCTTACAAAACTGTGAAAACCTATGTGTATGTTAACAAGAAAAATCAAACCTTCGCGTATCAAAAATTTCTAGACGTTCGATAAAAATATAAATGGATGGAAAAATAAACATTTGTTTAAGTTAAGAAGATTAGACTGATTTCTATAGTCTTACAAAATTTTCAAAACGTGTGTATTTATAAAAAGGAAAAATTTAACACGCTGGTATCAAAATCACCTGACATTTAATTAAAATATAAATGGACATAATGTTAAGCTTATGTTTAGCGTAAGGAGATTGGGTAAGATTAAGGATTAACTTGTTTTTGATACAATAATTTTTTGATGAGAAAATGTGTATCGTTAACTTATATAGAATATAAAAAGATATATGCAATCATTTTATGCATTTTTTAATATGCAGTTTTCAAAGTGCTTAAAAATTATTTTAAGAAATAAGTAAAATTTCAGGCTTACACTCCAAAGTTCTAAACTAAACTACAAAAATTTAATTTCGTTCACTCTACATAACATTTTTAATCCTTTTAAAGTTCCGAACGATAGATTTTTAATTTAAATATTTTTCTGCAATATATCCCTTAATAAAGAAAAATGGCAAATTCATGATACATTTTAAAACTCTTTTATGCTGCAAAAGGAACAAGTATTAAAATAGAAATATAGTTTTAGTATTTATAGTATATATAGGAATATAGTATACATAGGAATATAATCGAAATATAGTATACATAGGAATATAATAGAAATATAGTTTTTTCAGAGCACATAAAATATAGTTCGAAACACTGCCGCAAAATTTCCTTTCAGTGTTCTCAAAAGGTTTTGAGGGAATATTTCGACCATAAGATAAAAAAAAATTGAAAGATGCAGCTCTTCAGTTCTGTTCTGAAAACTCATTATCAATACTGTCGTTTCGTTTTCATTATTTCACTATAATTTTCTTTCATTTAATCATCTTAAGGAACTTAAATAGTCACATATAATTAATAAACAATAAACGATCAATTTCATGATGATACTTATTTTAACGTATACATTGTTTAATAGTTAAGCAAAAATTACGGAAACCTTAGGCTTACCTCTGGTGTACTGAATTACCTATCACTTTTGGTTTCGTCATGCAGCAGTAACTCGACTTCTAACTAAAAAAAAAAAACTTAAAAGTAAGACTTCTGATTTTAAGATCCTATTCTTTTGAAAAAGTAATGAATTTATCCTAAGTTTTAAGGAAATCGGCCATTTTGATGTTGGTAGTTGCCCTGTTTGAAAAAGAAAAAACACACTTCTCATGCTTTTGCTAAATTAATTCACTCAAATTAATTAATTCATTCATTACTATTAATTCTACAAAAGAGTTTTAACAACTTTTAGAATAATTATACGAAGTTCAAATTAAACTTTTAAGAAAATTAAAAAAAAAATTAAAGGTGAGAAACAAAACAAATGAAAAAACAGCTAATGATATTGTACTTGAAAAATGTCAATTCATTATACTTGTTATGATATTTTTACAAACCATTTTATTGATAACTATGATCGAAACAAAAAATGACATAATATTCGCTTCCGTATAAAAAAGAAAAATTATTTTCGAAATTTTTTCGATTTTAGTAGTTATTTATTGATGATATGAAAGTTCCAAATTGGTAATAACTCTTGATATGCTTTATTTAAATCAAAACTAGAGTTCAAAATTGAGAACCTACATTTTCGGTTACATTTCTACCATATATTCTAAAATTATGTAAAATCTTTTAAATTTTAGTACACTTCATGTCAATCTGTTGATGAAAAATAATTTTTGGTTTATTTTTATGTTCTCTATTTTGATGAAAAATAATTAAAAAGAGAAACATTTTTTTTAATGATTCCATTATTAGTGTGACTTAAGAATCCTGTCCTGACGTTCTCTAAAATACATTTTAAGTAACTAGTTTAATCAAAGCACTACCTCTGCAGAAACACTAGTTTCACAATAAACCGTAAATTTATTTAACCATAATAAACGACTCATCTGCTGCAACCATAATAAAAAATTGAATTGAACAGAATTTTCATTAAACATATTTTTCTTAATTTTGAATTATTTATGTCAAACTAAGTGAAAAATATAAAATTTAGCATTTTAATAATTGTTCACATCGTAATAATTATTAAATATTATAATAATTATTCACTAGTGCTTTTTTTGCATTAAAGGTAAAATCTTCCATACACGGCTCACATATTAAAATTTATGCACAGTTCAATTTCTTTTTGCTGAATCGAGTAATAAGATTGAGGATTTCTTCTAGCTGATTCCTACTTGCTTATTCCTCTTAAATATATATCATGAAATAATAAATTGTGTAAAAAAAAACACTTATTACATATATCTGTTCACTAAGCAATAGCGCACAAATTTGAAAAGCAGCACAGACAATTTGAAAAAAAAAAATTAATTTAAAACATTTTATTATTATTTGTTTGTTGCTTTTCCTGGAATTTCTATTTGGAATTCATTTTCCATACAACTCTCCCGAATTAACGAATTCTCCTTATTTATTTATTTATTTTGCTTTACTTTAAAATTGTTCATAATGTGGCGCTCAAGGCTTACTGATCTCAATGGAGACCATGATTCGACATCGATGTCTGCAAAACTGTCGTGAATCGACATTAATTATTCTAATGGAAGAAAGAGTTTATTCACATTTTATGTTTTGACGGTGTGAAAGCCGTGTCGCTTCAGGCGTAGATTTCATTTCAAAAGTAAAAAAAAAGAATTATCGTAATGAGGTCGTTTTGTACTGAAAGTGAAATGCGTAAATCATGATCAATAAGATCGAGGTTGAACCACTATTTTTTACTTTTCAATATATTTGTTTTATAAAATGATTGATGCGTTTTTATTTATTTGTTGACTAGCAGATTAGAGCAATTAAGTGCCCAACCTTACTAACAATGATTAGTGAAGCATTCTGGTGAACAGAAGAGAATAAAAGTTTATTTTATTAAAGGTACATGCTAGTACCATTAACAAAATTACATAGTATAGAAAAATCTATAATTACTATAATCTATAATCTTAAGCTAAGGAAAAGAGTGGAAAACAAGTTTCGAACACATAGGCAATTTAAAAAAAGCACAGCGTTACGTTCATAACATATGGCTCTTTCAGCATTCCAAATTTAAACTCTGTAGTTCCTTAAGCCTTTAGAGCGGCCCGTATATTATTTTTTACATAAGAAGAGGTAAAAAATTTCTTGTGATATACAGAAATTAAAAAATGCGAATGAAATGAAATTACAAAATAATCATGCTTTACGAAATTAATTTTATTTATGTATTTAATGAAAAAAATTAAAACAAATATTATTGTTCTTTTACCTCAAAATCATCAATTATTTAGCTTCACTTCATTGCTTTTGATCATTATTTATTTACGAAATCATATTATTTTTGATGAAACTGCTTTTTTACTCGAAACTTCTTCGTCATTTCGGTGCATCCCAGAAGTTTTTCGATAGATTTTATTTCAGTTTAAAACCGTTCAAACTGCATAGCGAGATGTTGTGGGATTGCCGATCAGATTTTTCTCGTTTCGCGTCTGAGTTCTCAGTCTGAGTAACTGAGTTTATATGATTGAATTATTGTTAATTCCTGAATTATTAACACAAATCTCCGAATTTTGTGTCTTACGTAGCGGTTGTATATAGAATGCAATGTATTAAACTTAATGTTCTTTTTTTCATCCTTATCATAAACAAAAAAAAAGTACTATCTTCCAAAAATTAGACAAAATGTGCATATTTGTTTATGCCAAGTGGTTATTTCTTTTTTGTTACTTACCATTTAAGATCTTAAAAACTCTGTAACTTTTTACTTTGACTTCAGATTACAAACATGTTGTTGTTATATTTAATGTCAAACTCGCTAGCAATTGGTCTTGCGAATTAAGTCAGGAGGGAGCGTCGGAGCAACAGCACTAGGGAGAAAGAACGATTTTACTCTGAAACCCCGGGAGGTCAGCGCCACTCATTCATAAGGCCACTTCCAAAACTTAGACATAAATCTGAAGAGGAAGGAAATTTTCTCCAGAAACCTGCCTCCTTTGTACTGGAAGCGACAAATCACGGGACTTTTATGAGCACGAAAATTTTATAAGCATGTTATTGCATGTAATCGGTGGGGCGTTGAGGATCAGACCTCGGATCTTCTGGACCAAAGCAACTAGCCTATACCACGGTCCAAAATTCAAATATAAATATTTATATTATTAATATATTATGATAACGACAGAGTTATCCCTTTTTATATCCGTCGAGATCAATTTTGGGATTACGATTACTAATGTTAAATTCCGTGGCCTTGTAATTTTGAACCAATCCAGAAGACGAGGAAACTCCTAGATCAGTACCCCCAGAGTTCTTGATTTGTTATGGGAACATGGAGGACTTTCTGAGTCGACAGATTTAACGTGCATCCGTCACCATTTACTTCACGGGAAGTCTCCAGCCGGCCTGGGATCGAACCCATGAACTCTTGGATATGGGTTCAGTGTCCTGCTAACCAGGCTATCTCGGCCCCCAGAGTTATCTTGTTTCTGAATTTCGACAGAATTATCTTGTTCTAACATTTGTGATACAGCTTTATTCCTTTTTTGAAAAGCGAAACTGTCCCTTTTAAAGGCCAAAAAGCACAAATAGTTTAACTTCGAGGTTCTTTTCTCCTTAAAAATTTATATCGTCATAATATACTGCAAATTTAAACTTCAAAAGAAAACTTCCTTAAAAAGAAACGGTAGAACGAAAGAAAAAAAAACGCTATTTGGTACAAATATGTTCAACCTGAGCATTCATCTGTGCTATTTAAAATGTCAGTATTTTTAAATTATAAAAATACCGAAGCATTATTGCAATTCCTTCGCCTAACGTTTTAAAAATTGGTTTTATTCTTAAATTCGCGTGAAAAATACATTAATTACAGAAAAATCAAGCAACCGCACAAATAATTAGTGGTAATTTTACATTAACCAGAATAATCCGCGAAGATCTTATCTCGAAGACCCCTTGTGTTGCTTCTCATTCATCATCATGATGATAATCATCATCATGATTATGATTTAAAAGTCAATAATTTTCGAAAAAAAGAGAATAATTTTGTTTATAAAATTTATCAGCATTATTATTTTAAGTAAGAACATTCTATTAATATTTTCATCAAAACGTAAAGAACAATGACCTAGATTGAAAAAATAATCAACTGATAAATAATCAAAAATTTTTTAAGCTTTGGTAAACAGATCGTGTGATACACAAAAAGTAAAACTATATGAGATGTAAACTAACCCATTCATGATAAATAAAGCGAACATCTTATATCATTTTAATAGTTCAAATTAGAAACGGCTTTTAAGTCTTTTATATTTAAAAAAAAAAAAAAAAATCCGATGTTATTAATGTTAAAATTTATGTCTGGCAGAATCTAATTTTTCTCTTTTTCTTTTATTTTATTTATTCGATTTTTGGTTTGTTATTTTGTACATGAAGTCCGTAACGATTTTATAAAAAGAAGAAGTAAATTTTTCTACATCAATGTAAGTGTAATGATCTATTAAAAAAAAGTGAGAAAAAATTCGCAAAGAAGCATTTAAAATTCACTTTACTTCAGAAAAAATTCAAATTTCGAAAAAAAAAACTCGGGTAAAATTCATAAACAAAAATGGCCCTCAGCACATTAAATTTCAACTCTGTGCGTGCTTTTCTGTGATCTTTATAGCGCAACAAGCAACAAGATGTTAAAAAAAATGAACAGTTAATTATTTTCGAATTAATAATCAAATGTTATTTTTTATTCCATAGTATTCCCTGTACGCTTTTCCACTCGTTTTCATAATTTCAAACTTTTGGTGATTTTTGTGTGGCTAAACAAAATGTAACATAAAGTTAAGACTCTTACGATTTTTTAATTACCGAGTGGGTAAAAATCCCAAAGCCAACAGGATTTTTTTAATATAAAAAAGAAAGGTGTTTTATTATTAGAACATCACGTAAATTACCTTGACCTGCAAAAGCTTACTTTCCTTAATCAAGTCACTTATTTTATCTATTGAAATGTATAAAATCCTATTTAGATTCTTTTTTTTTCTTCTCTTCCTCAAGTTCAGGGCGTCGCGTGTCTGTAACAAATGTTTCTTGATTCCTGAAGGCTTATTTGAAATGATTTTACTTCCTATCTATGTTTAAAGGTAAAAATTGTTACAAATGCTCTTTAGTTAAAATAGGTACTTGGGAGAACCTCACGAAGAAGCTGCACTATTTATTTAATACTTGGATCTACTTTAATTTTAATAAGAACATTTTGTACTTATAATTTAATTTTATTTTATAACGGTGCTGAACCACCTCCGAATTTACTATTATCAATGTTCAACTCCGTAGCCTTGTAATTTGGAATTCAATCCTGAAGACATATTACTGTAATAATTAGGGAATAATATTTTGTTGTAAAAACGGATTTTAAGGTAAATTGGATTTTACCGTAAAATGAATTTTACAGGTGATGCACTCAAAGTGCCGGCACTTTATACTGTAATTTGATCTGGAACTTTTTACAGTGTAGTTGATTAGAAACTATGAGTGTTAAAATACAACATCATTGTTTAATGTAACCGATGAGAACAAGTAAGAAATATCCATCATAAAACAGTTAGAATGCAGGTATATAGACAAGATAATTAATTTTAAAACACATTTTAAAGCAACGTATTGTGTGAAAAAAATCGGTAGAACTACAAGAGATTTTTTTTATAAATCATGTTTTGGGTGTCTCATGTAAAGTTATTGAGAACTCAAATTCTGTAAAAACACAGAATAAATACTCATAGGAGGCTCAGTAATTTTTCAAAAATATAACGTAAGTAAAACTATGCAAATTGCTTACATGTTGTTAGATATTCAACTTCTTAAACAAAGATTTATGTTCCTCTTTCTGTTTTTTTACAAATATTTTTTTACAGAGGATAAAAAATTCAAAAAAATAATAATAAGTAATTCAGATACATGTGTGTTTATTAAATTTAACAAAAATGAGAAAAAGCTCATTTCAAAATTATTTTCCTTTGCCACGGAATTTTTATTAAACGGTTTTTTCATACTTTTCTTTCTCATTATTTTATATTAATTTAGAAAAAATAAGTGAAAAATATTATATGTAGCATTTTAATAAGTTATGGTTATGAAATACTACTTGAAACTTAGTTGTCTTTTTTTTTTTTTTTTGGTTAATACAAAGTCTTTCTAACACAATTTTTCATTTCCAAATAAAAATTTTTTTCAATTTGGACTTAATTGCAGCTTTTTATATCTAAGAAAAACAATTATTCATCCCTAAAATTTATAATATTATTGAAAATTTTTTGAATATAAATGAAAAAAAACTTCACCTTTTAGATATTATATATATGGGTCATTCTCACAAAAACAGTCATTTTCATGTCCCCAGTATATTTTATGTTTGTTTTACAGCTTACGAAAAAACAATATTCAGGGAAAGCGTCCTTCAGAATGCAAGCTAACAAAAGAATAAAAATAAAATTATCAATTTTTATTTTTTATTTATTTTAGGTAATTAAAANACATAAACAGAAGATAAATAAAATTAGAATTACCTTCAATACTCCAGATACACAGACTATTGGCAAAAAGAAATCTTGAAAATAACCAGATATCAGATCTAAAAACATAGCAGCGTCATTCACAACATCAGCAAACAATCTACCAAACAACAATAGTGTTAAAATTACTTTTAATATTAAGCTGTGTCGTGAGTTAGCAGCTGGAAAAATAAAAAGTAGAAAGATATAAAGCAAAACATTATACCATAAATTATGCAAATAAAAGAGATTAGGATGATTGACATTATCATGCAGTCATATTTTTTGTTTTCCTGTATGGTGGCTGGTGGTATGGTCTGTATTGTGTAGTTAGTTTCTGAGTGTCTTATTTCCAGACAACCATTTTTACATCAACCCATTTTGTAGTTTCAATTTTAACTTTTCAGCTTTTCTTTTGCAAGTAATTTTGTTTTTAAAGATTACGTAAATTTTAAACACAATTCTGTATCATTATATTACATTTGTCAGCAATACAGTAATATCTAAATGAGTGATGAACACCATTGTAAAATAACAAAAAGTATAATGTATATTATGGTAAGTTTGTTAAACACGTAAACTATTCAACTTACTTTTACAACTAGTTTTTTCATACATAATGTTTAGAAAAATAACAACAAAAAGTAAACTTTTCATCTAAAAAATTGAATGAACAGAAATCGTTAATCACCATTGATATCCTTAAAAAAACATTGAGCTATAGTTCAAGTACCATAGAATGGGGAAAATTTTTCGAAAATAAATTGCAATGAATTCATAGCTATTTTTCATTGAGGAAAAAAAATCTTTTTATTTCACCAGGAATCCTAAGAAAAAAATATTAAAATAACTACATTTGATTTTTGAAGGTGGGAAAATGAGAAATATGGGAGGTAAAAAGATAGTTACAAAAAATGGGCTTACTTATAAGATCTCTCTGCATAAAAAGGTATGAAAATAGGTGGTTAGAATTTAATACCCTTCCTCTAACTCCTTAACGCATACAAAAATTTTACCAAGCCTATCAAGAAATTAATAGTTTGAGAAAACTAAATTTGGATAAGGATGATGTTCCACATAACTGCTGAGTTATATATATATATATATATATATGTGTATATATTCATTATAAAAATAGTTTCATTGTTATTAAAAAAACCTATTAGATTATCGGAATTATTTATATATCTATACATATATATACATACATATATATAAAGAAATATTGGTTTCTGTTTCAGCCATAAATCGAATCCTATTTTAACTTTCGAGAATTCTAAATGCATTGTGAAAGGATTGTAAATTTTTTTTTTTTTTTTTTGGAAAATGAAAACGTTGGTGACTTTAATGAATGCTCTATAGCTTTAATAATGCTTAATCGCGCCTTTTTTCAAAACCATGTTTCAGGAGCTGGAATTGTTTTTAATTTGCAGTGTTTTTATCAAATGCAAGAATAGTTTGAAATATTTAAAAACATTGCATGTAATCCATAGGGTTTATATTTTTATTCCACCGTTGATGGACTATTTATTAATGAAATGAATGCTTATCCTTATATATTTACTAATTTTAACCTAATCCAGAGGACATTAAATTCTAGTTCTTCTTTGAGGAATGAATTGAAATAGACTAGCAGAGAGAGGAGCACTACGAAAAGTTTCCACCGCTTGATTAACAACACCGTGAGTTTTAACCATGGTTTATATATGTAATACAAAAAGTTCTCCGAACAAACTTAAAAATAACCCCAGTGATGGATTGACCATGGGAAAACCTCTATAATTTTTTAGATTATTATTATCTTTTGCTAATTTCCTTTCCTACACAACAAACTCGAGTTTAATAGTATTATTTTAAAGTAGTTTTATTTTTAATATTTTAATTATTTTGCCTGCATGATTTAAATTTATCACATTAGTAATATTATGTCATCAATAATTACCTAATGCCGGCATTAATATTTTTGATAACTGCCGCGTGGATGAAAAAGCTACAATTTGAAACTATTGGAATTCTTGTTAATTTTAAACAATTGAAATGTTGTTCATTTTATTTCCTTACGCAACCAACTCAGTTCAAAAGTCTCAGTTAAAATTCTTTTTACGGGTAAAAACATTATTATTTTGCCTAGGGTAATGTATGAGTTAATTTTATCACATTAATATTAAACTCACAATTTTTTTTTTGAGCCGGCATTAGATTTTTTATGCCTACCACGTGCAAGAAAAAGCTGTAATTTGAGATTGCCCAATCAATGTTATTCTCTACGAGTAACATTCTGAGTATTAAAAAAAAGAATAAGAAAGATGATTGAAAAGCATAAAATAAACAAAAGTAAGGACGTTACCATGTGATACATTTATGAAATAAATATTTGTCTTCAAAGAACTCCACTTATAAATAAACATTTTTGTGTTAATTTTGAACTGTTTTCATTTCCAAAGGACGCTTATAATATACATTACAACAGTACATTGACTTTTTTTAACGCATCATTTTTAAAGTAACATAAGTGTGTAGATTAAGATGATGTCTTACAAACAGTCGGTTTATTCCCCCTGGTTCAAGGAGTTTAGGCCTTGGACTGGCCGGTTTGATGGTCCTTGGTTTACTGTGCCAGATCTCTAAAATGATATGTATTTAAAGAAAGAAAATCAAAAATTCCGAAGTTGAATTGAACGTTAGCTTTTGACGAACTATAATTAAGGGGTTTCTTGATTGAATTGAAAAGAGAAAGTCGCCAGTGAAACTTGTTCTTTTGTGCGTTGAGGATCTTGTGGAAGAGGTGATAAAAGAAAATCTTTTCTTTCGTCCCATGAAAGGTAAGTATTTATTTTGTGATGAGTGAAATTAATTTTTTTATTAGTATCTAAAAATAAAAAAATACTTTAGGTTCAATTTAGAGGGATTTAAAATTTAAATATTAAGAAAATAAATTCTTATTAATTTAACTTTCAAATAAATTCATACAGTGCTTGAAAAAGCAAATTTAAAAAAAAATAATTGAAAGATGACATTTTGTAATACGCTGAAGTATTTTATTTAAAAAACTATTTTTATAAATTTTGTTTGAAATTTTTTATGGAATAAGTATATAATACGGTATTTTTCTAAATTTAAATGTTCGTTAAAAGTGGGAAATGTTAGCCATTTTGACATATTTTTAAGAAGAAACTTTTTGCTGACATGACACGTTTCGCAACCAAATAATGCATGGAACAACTGTTGCCATTATTGCTTATTTCATGGAACTTGTCAGAGCTCCATAAATTGATATTTTAAAATCCTATAAAGGTTTCAAGACTGCCCTGATTTAAATAGTTTCAATAATTTCTATATATCATTTCACGTGCTTTAAAATGAGATTCATAATAACAGGAAATATTTCTGAAACAAGCAAAATAAATAAATAAATCATCTTCTTTATTCTTTGTATCTAGAGCTTGTTAGCGTCTTGTTTTAGAAACATGTGAAGATCATTCCGGTTTAGGTAGTTTTATAAAAATTACAATGTGTCATTGGACTGGTTTTTAAAATGTGGGCACAAGATAAAAAAAATAAATAACTATATATTTATATGTTTCTGAGTCGAACAATGGAGGAAACAGTTATCTTCTTAATTATTTGTTTTAGGAAGTTGTCAGAGCGGCAATAAATATACATTTTCAGAATCTGTCAAAATTGAATTGGTTTAGATAGTTTCAAGGAATTACTATGTTTCAAGTAAACTAAGTGTTTGACACGATGGTAAAATCCATGGTGAAAAATTTATGATTTTATCACTCTGTCAAAGCATTAATGCAGTTAACACAATATAATTGTTCATCCTACTGCGCAAATAAAATATTTATTACAGTAATTAAAATGTCCAAACCTCTTTTTTTTCATAACTAGATTTTGTAAGACTTTCAAGTAAGCAAATCAAAAATGTTGATAAGTTAACTATGAAGTATAATGCAAAATTAAATGTAAAGCTACTTAAAATATAATATTTAATTATGTTTCTAGTCTTTCAGTTATTTATTTATTTATTTTTCTCAAATTAAGGCAATAGCTAATAAACAGCTCTTCAAAACATTTTTATGAAACTTAAGAGCAAAGTCTTACAGTTATTTGTTTGAATGTTTGCAATATATATCTCTAAATAATTAGATTCTCCTAAATTTACAATGAATTCTTAAGAATACAATGAATTGAATTTGAATTGATATTCTGATTATTAAAAATGCGCAAAAAATTTTGTAAGATCTAAAGTAGGCAATTTTGTAAGATATACTTAACCTTTGAAAACAAGTGCACATTTGGAGTTATGAATGTTTTTACTACTTTCAAAATTATTGATTTCGGATACTTCAATAAACTTTTAAACTGTTTTGGATACTTTGGGCAGATTTTGGAGGATCTCACGAGTCCCGTCCAAAACCAGTTAGGGGCACCGGCGACCCCTATCCTGTTCTATATTATAGTTTTTATGTAGGCATCGAGTTATTTTTGTTTAGTAAAATTGGAGAACAATTAACAATAAAAATAGTAGATCAAATATTACTCGAAAATTTTGCCTTAAATCATGACCTTATGATTTTTTTTAGATTTAATTTAAAGAAGCAATTGCGATAAAAGTAAGAAACGCATGTTTCATTCACACAGCTTCTAATTAGTTTTCTCGTATCTTAAAGTTTATTAGTACTTTTGTTACCCATAAATTTTTAAAACATAAGTTATTATTATTAATGTGTTATCAAGGTCTTATTAAGTTATTTAAGAGTTTAAAAGAAGAACATTCTAAGTGGAATTTTGGTGAATTTGAGAAAATCAACTTCCAGGAAATTGTTAACAATATATATATTACAACAACGTGCATTTTTTCTGTAATTTCAAATGGCAAGTTTAAAAAGCAACAGCAGGAACAAAAACAACAAGGAGCCATGCAAAACAAGAAGGAGCCATGAAAAGAACAGACACACAGAGAAAAAAAGAAACCCCACAGAGAAACAGCTGTAGTGAAAGCCTGTATGGAAAGCCTGTATGAATCCCAAAGGCAGGGGCCTTTGGGATTCATACAGGCATCCTGGTCTCCCAAGATTTTTGATTTCTTCTAACAGCGAGATGTTTTTCAATAAGACACGGTATTTTTTAATAACTCGTTTTATTGTTCCATATGATAATATACTAGGAGACACTTTGTAGTCAATCTTATTTCCATCCGAGCCCAGAGTTCCACTCCAAAACATTGTCCTTTTCGCAGAAATATAAGCTTTGTTACAGTTTTCGACATCAAAAGACCACAGAAGACAAATAACTCGAAATTGACATCAGAGATTGCAATTCGATCCGAGAATCACTAATTATGATAGCTTTGGAGATTTTATTTCAGTGGCAGGCACTTACATTCTGTTGTGGACTACAGATTTAGAAAATAAATCCATGTAATACTTTCCTGAATCCACTGTAAAAAGGTTAGATTAAGTATAAAATCCACTTAATTTGTTCATGATGCTTTGCAAGATATATTTTTTGAACTAAAATCAAATCTTAAGATAAGGAAGAATTTCAGAGGAAGTCAGTCACAGAAGTTTGGTCTTCAACAGGCGATTCTTTAATAGACGAAGAAAAAAAAAGAGAAAAAAACTATCAGTCTATTGGTTCTCGTGATGTTTACTTAGTTTAGCGAGTCAGGTACTTCAATTCTGTTACAAGAACCACGGTGGCTCAGGAGATAGAGCGTTAGCTTTCCACACAGGTGACTCGGGTTTGCATCCCAGGGGTGGTTGGCTGATACGAATTCTTTAATCCTATATTTGTAGACGTAAAATATCCTCAGTGGTAGACGGATAATCATCTCCTATTCGTCTACCAAAACCGTGGCAGATTTTTGTGGTTTTCCTCTCCATGTAAAGCAAATGCTGGTTTGTTCCCTAAAAAAAGTCCTTCACGAAGGTTAGTTTACCCCAATGCTAGATCCAGGAGTTCCGTTGTCTCCTGGGTTGGGCTCAAAATTACAAAGCTGAAGGATTAAACATTGATACTCATTAACTTAGAATTTTATATTTAAAATAGTTAAAGCTTCTATTTTTTAAGCAACGGTTAAAAAAAGTTTTCGCCTGTGGAACCTTAAATGATCGAACTACTTTCGGCGCAACCCTGATTAATTAATAAATTTCTTTAGCAATTGTAAACATACTAATTAACGAAAAAGAATTAATTATTTTAAAAATATGTCATAATCAAAATTTTATAAATTTGGTTTGAAAATATTTAGTTATTAATTTTTAATAAAAATATTTAGTCATTTAGTCAGATCGCTTTATCATTATTAGTCTTTAATCAATCGATCAATCAATTTCTCTCTCTCTCTCTCNTGTGTTTGTGTATATATATATATATATATATATATAATTAAATTTACAAATCTAGAACGGTATCTAGTCTAGTTCTCAATTTAATTTTAGTTCATGCATAAAACTGAAAATGAAATATGGTTTCCATTAGAATAAAAACAAAAAAGGGAGAAAAATATGCGTCGAGAATGGTTATTAGAGAAACGTATTTCTTCACTGTTGAATTTGATTATTTTTATTTGATGCGAAATAATACTAAAATTTTTCATAAATACTACATATATCCTTTTCATAATTCATTCATTTTATTGTTATTAGAAAAAGTCTTATTTTAAAATTTCTTTCTTCAAGCATTTCAATTAAATAATTACATAAAAATAAAGGAAATATTAAATAAAAATGGATTATTAATTTGATAAAAATTTAATAACAGGTTTTGAAAATCATAACTGGTTAAAATATTTCCAAACTCTCGTCTCCCCTCCCACGGAACCCTAGTGTTCCACTCTTGGTTTGTTTGCCAAGGTTCCACTGAACCACTGATCTGGGGAGCTAGTTTTAATTTTTTGTCACGATTGATTCTTTTTTATTCAAACAGCGTAGTACTTATAACGCTTTTAAAATAAGAGAAATCGCCTTTAATCAACATTAAAATTTTATTTAAGATTGTGTTTTCTAATGCTGTTTTTGACTGCAATTCACATAAAATAGTACTTAAAGTTTCACCTCTCTTTTGTAGGTTACCAGGAGCGAGTCTGTAAATTTAATACGCCGAGAAGAGCCTCTTTAACATGGTCAAAGGAGTTTTCAGCATAAAAAATACATGGAAAGTACCACCTTTAGAAAATCCAGAAGATCAACAAAGTAAAGATAAAAATAAAGGTAATATATTTCCAAGTTTGTTCTTTTCAAAATAGTAATGACTAGCTGAATGACCGTTTTTGTGTAAAAAAAAAGTGGATAAAATGTAAAAGGCATATAACGACTCAGCAGATAAATCTAAAATAGCTCCATTTTTGATTTTTTTTAAAATTACTGTTAGTTGCCTTTTCCAGTGACTTTATGTTATATGACTGAGAAAAATATGTTTTTCGAAATTCATCCCACCAAAATAAAGAAAAACTACATTGGCGTGATAACAACTCATAATAATTAAAATTTATTACAAATAAAAAAAAATTCACCATAGTAACTGTAT
The DNA here is from genome assembly GCF_043381705.1 of Parasteatoda tepidariorum. Classification (NCBI taxonomy): domain Eukaryota; kingdom Metazoa; phylum Arthropoda; class Arachnida; order Araneae; family Theridiidae; genus Parasteatoda; species Parasteatoda tepidariorum. Next base: position 50,053,241 of record NC_092209.1, on the reverse strand, counting down.
TAATTACATCGGTACCAATATGAAGTCTATTTATAAGTATATTTTTTACCTATTGAAAATGCACCTACTAAAACTGCACTTATTACCCCAATACCAATAACACTTATTATCAAAATTAATAAAGCACCATTAGCGTCAGTAACAATATGGAGTTTGTTTATTATTCTAATTTACAATAAGCACATTTTCTCCCTTAACTTCGCTTTATAGAACATAACTTATTTTCTTTCAATTATGGTTCATTTTAAGTTACTTTCATTACAGATAATAATTATCTCAATAATACTAAACATAAATAAGATATGTTATTTTTTGCATTTGAGTATTTTTATGTTTTTTAAATACATTTTGTAGACACAGTATGTAAAATGTGTACATTGACATTATGTGTGTAATGTGTTAATACGTTATGTAGCCATGTGTTTTGTTAGGTGGAAGGCATGGGCTTCCCATTTGCTTGCAGAATAAGTTGGAATCATGATACTAAACAGTGTCAGCTGAAACTGAAATATCAAAATTAATATCAGTATATAAAAATGATACATAATTATTAGAGTAATTATATGAAGTAGCATTAATGTTTTTGTCATTTGAAATTTAATCGGAAGTAATAAGTATATATGTTAAGTACATTATAAAATATAATAAACCAAATAAACGTCTTTAACTTATTTTTTCGTTAACATGTCTCTCGCAAAACCGTGATATCTTAGAAAAAATACTTTCAAAGCGTATGATATGAATGCATTAAATTTATAAATTTCCTTTATCAAAAATTGTAAAATGTATAAACTTAGAAACAATTGTTTATTTCAGTATGCAAAAAATAGCTGAAATCAAACTGTTGTATGGTATTAAATATTAAATTGGGAATCACTAATCTTCCACATCATCACAATAATCTTTCAAGTTTGATTTTGATGAAAAATGTTTTTGTATTGTTTAATGAAATCTTGGCCAAAGAATACATGCTCTTTGTTCGTCAAGAATGAAATCATTTTAAGCTTACATTTGACAATCAATATAAATATTCAATTTATTCTCAGTACTATTTGGCGGAAAGTATCATTTTAAACTCTCGGTTTTATTTTCATTCTACGCTTGATATGAATTGTGGTTTTTCAACATGTAGACAGAACTATAAATGATTTTCTAGATTTCTCGAGTTGTTTTTTAAATTAAATGTTTCAATAGATGGCAGCACTACCGTTACATCATAATAATAAACTCTTCAAAATCTGATTTTGCTTTCTAAATACTTAATAAAAAATAAATAATGATTGTATACTCACTGAATGAAAGGTTAAAGGAATTTATAGCTCAATCCTTATTAAGATAAATAAAAATAAATTTAACTTTTATTTTTTAAAGGAAATCTCGGAACTTATACCATTGCGCTCTTTATGTAATAAAATTAAAACCATTATATTTACTCATTCAAACGGTATAATTTACGAAAATTAATAGTAATATAGATTAATTTTATTTAATTATAATTAATTATTAAAAAGATAAGACGTAAAATGTAATTCTAGAATTAAACGAATAAACGTTTCGTATTATAATATTTCTTGCATTAGATATTATCATTCATATATTTATAAGAAAAAAAAAAAATGACATCGTGACATAAAACAATTACATGATGATATGAAAATTATTTTACCGTAACATGTTCTTGTAAAAATAGATTTTACAGGGAAGAGTACCGGCACCCTGAGTGTAGGTACTATTTATTGTAATTTGATACGAAATTTTAAAAATTGTGCTTGCTGTCGCTTACCACACCAAGCAACAGAAAGAATATATATATATATATATATATATATATATGTATATATATAGATATATGTATATGTATATATATAGATATATATATGTAGGTAGGTGGGTAGGTAGATAGATA
>NC_092209.1:50042330-50050237 GCF_043381705.1 Parasteatoda tepidariorum | reverse complement strand
ATCATGGTATTATATATATATATATTATACCATGATACATATATTACCATCATTCAAATCACTGGTTTTAATCACATAATTTAATTTGTTGACGCTATGGTCAGTTCCCTAATTAAAAATATCTTCGTATGTAATACATCTACGTTTAAAAATTAAATTTTAAAATAAAAATATCTAAACTTTGTACTACATGCATTTTTGTTTCATCATTAAGGCAAACATGACAAAGGGGAATAAAGGAAGCTTGAGCCAGATGACGCATTTTGAATAATAATAATATTTGATTGACTTAAGAGAGAGAGAGAGAAAAAAAGAAAGAAAAGTAGCTATTTGTGAGACAGTCGAATGACAAATTAACAATAATCAAATGACAGTCAAATAACAAATTTTTCGTTTTAAATATGTCTTTTAAGGAGAATGTTTTGTTGAGAATCTATTTAATGTGTATTACATATCATTCATATAAGCAATTTCTACTCATCTTCTTATATTGAAACTAATTAGGAGCATTAAACTTACCTTTCAAAATAGTTTCTTTCAATATATTTTTACTTAGAATTATTTTTCGCTCATTTTTAATAGATATTTAATAGGGTTTATTTTAATTCTATATTGTTTTATTTGAAAAAAATAAAGATCAACATTCAAAATTTTATTATTTCCTTATAAAGTTCTATTTCAAAAGTAACATTAATTGATATTTATTTTCAAAATTAATTGTCTCCGTTAACTGTCTGTTTTAAATAAATTAACTGTCTGTTATTAAATTATTTTAGCATCTATACATTTCATAGCGGTATTTCTTTTATTTTAATTAATCAACTTATAACACATTTTCTGTGGCATAACATAAAGGCATATCTTCACAAATAACACTAATTTTTGAGATGTTCATATTTTATTTAAATTTAAAAATAACATTTAGAGAGCCTTTAAAAATCATTTGTATACATCACTTCATTGCAAATAGTCAATTATTTTTCTTTAAATTATTTCATAAGATTTATAATATCAAATTGAAAAAATTCTCTCTTATTATCACTTCAAAGGTAATTTTTATTGCTAAATTAAATTAATTATTATTAAAGTATATCGTTGGCTATCCATTTTTTTCTTTAAAAAAGAAAAAACTTAAATTTTTTTTTATAATGTTGAAAATGACCTCAGAGAAAACAATTTTCTAATAATTCTTTCTTCTCAATATTACAATTAATATTTGAAAATAATTACTAATTAAAGTATGCCTTCGAAACATTCTTTGTTTTCATTTTTATTTTAGATATTATTATTTTACGAAGGGTCAATACTATATGAAGGATACAGAGCAATACTGTATGTAAATAGTATTTTATTGCATTACATTATTTTATGACGACGAATTTTTTTTAATTAAAACGTTAACATTATTTTTATAAAACTTATAATAATCGTTATAAAAGAGGAGCAGGTTAACCTCAGTAAATGCTTGATATTATATTCTTCACGCAAAATTAGCTCTTCATTGCGTACTTTGTTTTATGACAATTGAGTTTTTGAAATAATTATTTTTTCTTCAAATTCCTGAAATTACACCACTATAAATGCCTGATACTACGTTATTCATGAAATATTAGCTTTTCAGTGTGTACTTGATTTTATGATGAATGAGTTTTTGAAATATTTATAAATTATTTTATGATTCCCAAAATATAATTCGGGTTAAGAACTGAGAAAATTATCCACAATAAAAGATTAATGTATTATTCAATCTTTGCTGTATATCTTTTTTTATGATAAATAAGTATTTAAAAATTATTTTTCTTCCTACAAAGCCTAAAATAATTATTTTGATAGAAATAACGAGTAGGTTATCAACATTAAAAAGTAAATATTAAATTAAACTTGCAACATTATTATTTCTTTAGGTACACTATAAGAAATTCCTCGGAAAAAATGATTAAATAACAATTTATTTAATTGTTTTTTTTTCCTCTTCAAAACAAATCAGTAAAATAATCATAAATAAAATGGTATTCAAACTATTAACTAAGAGGAAAATTGTTTATTAACTGCTTTCACTTAATACGGTTAAGCAGCCAGAATTGTATCGTACCAACTCGACCCACCTAATGAAGCCACTAAATTCCTTGCTGATGGGTACATATTATAGCTCAGAAGGATAATTTGGCAATCTCCGGACCGACAGAATGGGGGTTCGAGTAAAAGCGTTGTGTAATAAATAAAAATTTACATCACAGTATATTTCCCCCATTCCCTTCAACAAAGGAAAAGTTTCGAATGTCTTGCACTTCCCAATTTGTGACTATGAGTTATTAGAATACTATACTCTGATTTACACGTAGATGGAAGCACCCTAAGTCTGCTAAATTATCTCCTCTTTTTTCAATGATTTTGAAACCATGCTAGTTGTAAAGGGTTAATGAACCGTATAGTTTTATATTCATGGATTTTTACCATACTAGTTGTAAACGGTTTCAAAAAAGTAAAGGTAGAAATTTTTATTACCTTATATTTTACAGATAATTGGATAGAGAGACTGCTGCCGATTATTTTATTTTAATTTTAGAATGAAAATTCGAAAAGTGTACAGTCATTTTATGACGAATGAGTCTTCAAAAAATAATTTTTGTTTTAAAAATCTCATCATAACTATTCAGGTAAAAAAAAACCAGATAAGGTTAATCCATAAATTAAAAATAATTATTGTTTTAGAAATCTCATCATAACTATTCAGGTAAAAAAAAACCCAGATAAAGTTAGTCCATAAATTAAAAATAATTATTATATTTATTCATAACGTGACATTCACACTTCGCTGCGTACTATTAATGCATGACGGGTGATTTTTTTATTAATTAGTATTATATTTTATATAAGGTAAAAAAATATTCAGGTAAGAAAAAACACTTAGCACACGATTAAGAAGAAGATTATACTTAAGATAATTATTGAATGATTGCTTTTCTCAATTGCGAGATGACTTTCCTATCGTCAGAGTGATCAAGTAGTCGCTAGAGCTGTCAACATTGGCCTACTTATTTTTGTGTTTTGTTATTATGCATGTTTAGAAGCGGAAACACATGCTTCTTAGTTAATCAATGAAAAACTGAAGAATGGAAGAAATTCTCGTTAGAAACAGGCGAAGTAAGTGTTGTCAATTGCTTAAAGTAAATTATGAAATTATAAATTGTAAAGTAAAAGTTTAAAGTTTACTTGCTAAACTTTTATAATTAAACTTAATAAATATATAAATTTAGTCGTTATGTAATGTAATAATTATGCAATTTAATATTTATTTACGCTTTTAAATTGTTAATATTCTATAATACGAATGCTGAATGAAAATAAATAGGTAAAAATTATGTAATTCATTATCTTTGGTACTATATAACCGTAAATTAAAATAATATATTGTTTCTATTAGGATGTATGAATAATTTTTTTTATTGTATTAATTCTCTATTAAAACTCTGTTCTTTATTTATTCTCCAAATCTTCTTATGTGACCTACCAGTTAATTTAAGAAAGGTTTTGAATTTACCTCCTTTATTAGCACAAGCGAGATGCAAGGTTTCAAATCTATCTTCCAAAAAATATAACACGAGGGAAATTAATTTTCTCAATAAGAAATTTGATATTTTTTAATTGTTATTCCATAATGTTTTGTTATTGTTTAAAAAAAGGAATTGTGCTTTAGTAATAAAAGCATATTTTATAGAAACGACACATTCATTGTAATGTATTTGAAAGAAAAAAAAAATATTTTACCTAAATTAAAAAGGACCTCGATCATTTTTAAAATGAAAAAGACGAAAGATAGTTACTTAAAACCAGGGTTGCGGATATCAACAATAGCTACAAGACTTAAGAAAATAACCAATTAACAACAAGGATTAATTTATTTATTGAATTGATTTTGAAACTGCAACTTTCAATACTATGTTTAATGAAATAAATAAATAAGCATTAAAAATTCATACACAATAACCATTTTATCTCAATTCAAATAATTAAAAAAAATCAATATAATTATATAGTTTGAATTGCTTTTAGTTTCTCTTCTAATGCATTGCAACAATTTTCTCACGTTTTTAGCAATTTGTTTGTTTATTAAAAAACTTAACCCATAACCTATTTATTTACCCATTTTTTTAAAAAAAAAATCAACTACCTCTAAATTATTCAAACCTTTAAGAAATATTTATTACAGTTATTTTTAATGGTGTTTTCTTAAAACGGATTAAAAAAATTGTTGCAATTTTAAAACGTTTATTAACATAAGTAGAGAAAAAACTGAAAGGAGAGAATTTTCATGCTGGCTTTTTTGATGCATGTGCTATCAGCCTCAGTTTTCGACAGGTTTCAGGTTTGACAATTTTGAGACTGCAATGGGGAAAAAATAAATAAATAAAAAATAAACGTTCTGCCTGATTTTCATTTCTACAACCCAGATTTCAATTTTTTTGTTTGTTTATCTATTGTAATTAGTCTGTAAATCTAGATAAACATCTAAATTACAGGGATGAGCATAACAACTAAATAGCTATATATTATCAGAGATATTTTTTATAAGAATTGTATAGTTTTAAACTTTAAAATTAATTCTGTTAACAAACTAATAATTTACAACTAGTAATAAAATGAAATTATTTCGTTCAATTATTCATTCATTAAAGATAAAATAATTATATTTTTAAGCACTTTAAATATTAATAAATTTACATTAATTTCAAAATAATTGACAATTGTTATTAAATTTCCACATTGACTAAAGAGTGCAATTTTTTTACACTTACTAATGCCAAAGTGTCCTTTGTTTCTAAATTTAAAGAGAAAAATAATGAATAAGAGTTTATAATATGCAATTATTTAGGATAAATTTTTTTACTAACTTTATTTTAAACCATTACTTTCAGTTTTGCATTTTACCCATCAAGTATTCAGTTTTGCAAAATTGTACTTTAAAGTCTTATTTTCATTCAGTGAATGGTTGCCTAAAAATTTAACTACAATTATTTTACACACAAAGACATTAAATTAAAATGATTAATTCGCTAAAAAATAAAATTACAGATCTTTTTTCAGAGGTACGAATTTATCTTGTTGCTTTAATCATGTTAATTATTTATTTAAATTTTTTTATTTATTTATGTAAATAGCAAAATAATTTTTCAAACAATTGATTTCTTAAAAAAGTATCTACAATTTCTTACACACAAAGATATTTAATTAAAACAATTAAGAGCCTTTATATTAGGCACTAGTAAAATGTAAATAAAGAAATAAAATTACGTATTTTTTCTCTTCGTATGTGCGAATTACTGTTGTAGTTTCAATCGCATTAATTCTTTATCAAAAATTTTATTCATGTAAGCAGCTGAATGATTTTTGAAGAAGAAAAAAGATTTTTTTCAGTGAATGGGTGTTTAAAAAGTAGATTTAAATTTTTGCACGCAAAGATATTAAATTAAACGAATTAATAACCTTTTGACCAAATATTAGAATAAAATTACTCATCTTTTCTTTAAGGATGCGAGAATTTATCATGTTAATTTTTTGTTTAAAATTTTATTTATTTAAGAAGCGGAACAATTTTTTAAAATTAATTTTCCTGTCAATGGATTGTTACGTACAACGCAGCTACCATTTTTACGCACAAACATATTTGTGAATACATTTTAATTTACATATTATTACATATAAATGTTTGTGTTATCATACATATATTCACTCATAGATTTTTTATTCCGATTAAATAATATGTGGCATCGGTATTAATTGGATAATTCAGATTGTTAAAATTAGTAACTATGAATTTAAAGACACTAAATTAAATATGAATTGAAAATTCTAGATACTATAGCTATAGTCAAGAGGTTTAAAAGAGAGCGTTGGAGAGCTGGAAAGTGAGATTAAGCATAACACACGCACGCACAAAGAAGTGTACGATGAAAGAATTAATTTTGCACAATGCAAGAACTAAACATTTATTGAATTTTATGGAGTGAACGAACATACGGTCGGTAATTTTTTTTATTCGACAATTAATTTTATTTTAAATTATTAATGTGTATCCGAAGTTTGTTATCAACCGCAAAAAAACATTTATTTGGTTTTGGTTATCAATGAATGATTATATAATAAAAAACTCAAGTATCTCTCTCAATATCATCAAATGGAAAGGGTCGTGGGTTTCCTTTTTTTTTCTTAACTTCTTTTCTTGTAAATATTTAAAACACAAAAAAAATATTTACGATGTATATATAAATCAGATAAAAGTATTTTTAGGATTTTATTTCTTACATAAATGATGGAAAAACTACTCGTTTATTTATTTAAAAACATGTTTTCATTTAATTGAGTTACAAAGCAACTTTTACTCGAGAGTAAATTTGGAAACATAATTGGAATGTATGTTCTGATAATAAAGTTAAGAAAAAAAAAGAAAAAAAAACAATTAGGAATGTCTAAATGACGGAAAAGGATATATATATATCAGGGCTCGAAAAAACTCAGAAATTTTACCCGTCCCCGAGGACGGCCTGTCCGACAATGTACCCGTCCTCCTTTGAAACTAACCCGTCGCTTCTAAATAAATAAAAATATTATTTTTTCTTATTTATTACAAACATTTATATAAATTACACAATTAATTAGTAGCTACTAGGATTGCATTAAACAGTAATAAAAGAAATACTAGGTTATTATATATACATGGTATACTTTCGCTACCGTCAATATTATTTACATCGAAAACGAAATAGCTCAAGTTTGCTATTCCTTCACCACTTCTATGCATCTATAGAAACACAAGTTCCACGTTTTCAAAACGTAGCTGTAAAATAAAGATAATTATGTTTAAGTCTTTAAATATCTGTCAATTGTATTAAATAATTTTATAATATTTCATTTCTTTCCTCTTCTGGGCTGCAAAACCTAATTCGAATTCATCTTAATATTCTCTCTGTGCAGCGCATACGTTCGATACGCCAACTAATTTTATTTTTAGAATTTGTGTGTGTATGATTTCTAAATTAACTGTTCTTATTTTCAACTGTATTCTAAAAATAACTTATCTGACTCTTTGTGTACCATATCTTGTTGTTATTATAAATCTTAGTGCTGAGAAATACCAAAATGATGACATCAGTGTGAAAGAACATTTTTGGAATTATGCTCCAGGAATTATCCTCGGTTTTTGGTGAAGTGTAACACCAAGAACCAAATGCTGTACGCGATATCTCACTGCACCACTTTGGTGTAAAATAATTGATTAGTTGCTTCCATGTAATTTTGATGTTCAAATATACTAAAATATTTTACTGCATATAATCTCAGTGAAGGATTGAAAGATAAATCTATAAACGGTTTTCTATCCATTTATGGAGGCTCTGACCAATAAACAGTCAACCTATGAACGATAGAAAACCAATAAGAGGGTTTCTTCTCAGTTCACGTTTGTATGTTAAACTCTGCAAATATTACCTATTTGAATGTTATTTTTTAATGATTTTATAATTTAAAAACTTTTTTTATTCTTTTTTGTTATTTTCTCTACCTATTATGGGATTAGTTGCCTAAATTTTCCAATTATTATTATTATAAAAGAGTTTCTTTATAGATGGCAGCTCTGAAATTTGCTTCATATATATATATTTTACCAATTATTTTTTACTCTATAACTAAAAGCGCATTCCCTATATTTTTTCTTTTTAACAATTTTTGTTAACTGTTAGATTAAAATATCTAATTTTAGCAAATATAAATTTTATTTTACTGCATATCGGTAAGTTTGCTTTCGACTTTTCTTCCTTTATCTTAAACTCAATTAAAATTACTCTTTTTTCAACATGGACGCATTATAAAGAGTGAATTTTATCGTATATATATATATATATATATATATA
>NC_092209.1:50031294-50041830 GCF_043381705.1 Parasteatoda tepidariorum | reverse complement strand
CCATGACTGCTACCCTTTCATATATATACATATTTATATAGTTTACAGTTGCGCTATAGTCTACGCTAACTAGTTAGTATATTTGAAATCTCCCATTCAAACCATTGAGTTCTGGAACGTGAAAATCCGTTTATTAAATCAAAAGTTGTTCATGGTGATGCGAATTTTTTCTTCTTTTGCGTATTACAAAGCAAAAAATTTTATTAAAGCAAAAACACCCAGATAGCTAAATGCATTCACTAAAATGCATTGAAAAAAAAATCACGGGGACTTATTTGTCAGGTCACGTGTGGTTTTTGCGGCGTTGATGCGTACATCGAAAAATGTCACGATGTTCGTGTTTGGTGACATCGCATTTTGACGTCACCCAAAGGTCAACATGAGACCTTTAGACTATTAAAGGATGCATAAAATGTTCCAATATGAAATGCAATAATCGAAAAAAAATGTTTATTAAAGAAGTAAATAACTGAACTCAGTGGCGCGATAGAGGGCCAAGGCCTACTGTGCCCGTTTCAGTTTTCTTGACCTTGAGCTCTGGGGTGCAGAGGCAGGCGTTCCAGTTAGGTCAAGTTAACGTGGAACCCCCAGTGTTTTGAAACCCCAAGCATGCTTGGTATTCATTTATCGACCCAATGAAGTGATGAATGGTGAGTCAACTTTTCCCGGCCCGAGGATTGAACCCAGGACATGTGGCACGGGAGCGCAAAGCGCTACCACTCAACCACCGGGCGTCATTAAAGAAGTAAGGTTAAGTAAATTAATATTTATTTATTTTTAAACTAACTTCCTTAATGTGAAATTTTTTTGATAAAAATTTAAAAATTTTATATTTTAATATATTTTTGCTTTCTTTGAAAAGTTTGTTTAACACATTGAGATGAGAGAAAAGGGAGAGAAAAGGGGAGAAAGAGAGAGAAAAGAAAAGAAGAGAGAGTGAGAAAGAGAGGGAGAAAGAATGTGAGGGAGAAAAAAAGATTATACATGTCTTGTGTCAGCTGAAAAGATATTTTTATCTGAGATTAGTTTTACCTATATATACTCTAAAACGAAGTTATTTGCATTTTATATCAGTCATCAGTTTTCGAATAGATGAGTCAGGATAATAAATGAAAACTGTATCATCATTTCTGATGAGAATTTTTAGTTACTCACGTCTAAATTGCAGTCAGAAAAAATTTCTTCGAGAAATTTAAAGAAAAGTAACAACTTCAACCGGTTAAGAAATAATCGTGGAGCCTAAAAACAAAAGGAAAGTAGCAAAAGCTGCAGAAGTAACTAATTAGTTTAAGAAATGTATCAAAGTTTATGCATTTTTAAAAGTGAATATTAACATTGAAAATGAGGAAATGGCTGTCTTCATATTCAGGTATGAAATACATTCTAAATTACATTTTAAAGGCAAATTAACAATTTTTTAATAAGTCGATTAATAATGTTACAATATTTCAATATTATTAGTATACTATTGATATGTTTTTGAATTGTAATATTTTTTATATCATAGTTGCTATTTAATTTATTAATGGTTTTCATAGTTTAGGAAACAAAATGAAGGGATGTTTGTTTTGAAATTGAAGTTTAAAAAAAGTTTTACGATAAAACAATTTTATTTTGTTTAAATTTAAAAGGAGTTTGGAGTATAAATTTCAAACTTTGATATTTTAAAGATGTGATGTTGTCCACTGATTTGCTATTGTTACAATACTCAATGTTACGATAACAATATTCAAATAATTCAGCGAGAAAAATATTGCCTTTTTTTATTTCCAACAATTAATTAAAATATTTTCAGAAAGTTAAGAAACAAACCTACAAATGTTTTAATAAAATTTAAAGAAAATTTAATAAAAATAATTCTGTAATAAAATTTAATTATTTTCATAAATGTAATTTTTTTTCAAACAAATGTTCAATTAAAAGTTAAAATTAAATTACTGAATTAATTTGAGGAAATTTCTAACATCACAATTCACAATGTGCAAAAAAAAAAAAAAAAAAAAAAANAAAAAAAAAAAAAAACAATATAACTTTTGATCCGGTCATTTGATTATAGCAGAGAAAGCGAGTTCTGCCAATCTCATAACCGACGGAACTGGGTTCGAGTCCCAATATTGACATCGCAATAATTCCCCTGTTACACATGAGTTTTCAGTGTCCAGCACCCTAATTTGGCACCCTGGGCTGTAACAATACGATACTCTCATTGACGCATAGATAACAACATCACAAAGCCGCTAAAATATCTCTAATGTACAGATAAAGTTTTTATTTATGGTTTTGAAACCATGCTAATTGTAAATGGTTAAAAATCCGCATAGTTTTGCATTTGTGGATTTTAATCTTACTAGTTGTAAACGGATTCAATACCGTAAAGGGGAAAATGTTCTTTACCGTAAATTTTACGGTTAATCAGGTGTACAGACTGATACAGGCTATTATACCATAATTTTAGAATAAAAATTCTAACAGTGTACGGATGATATTTTAAGTTACAAAAACAAACTTAAGAACTATTACAAAATGTAGACATTTTTGCTAAGGGATTGTACTTTTCAAGAGGAACCAAAATCTAATAAACGAAGTCAAAGTGCGTATTTTTAGTATTTAGGTTTTGTTTTTAAAATTTTACGAAATTTTAGAGAAATTTTCATAATTTTAGTGCATTAATGCAGCAGAGGATATCAATTCAGTTAAAAAGATTTGCACACTTCAGGATAATGGTGGTTAAGAACTTTTTAGCACGACTTTTTACATTTTTTAATAAAAGTTTAAAAAAGGTTTAAAAAGGTTAAAGGTTTATGAAGCGAATTAATTAATTCGCTTCATTATTTACGTTATATGTAACAGATACGTTGTAATTAGGAATTTTCTTTTTACTGAAAAAACTATGTGGAAAAAGAAAAAAATAATATTGTACTTATGTATTAAGAGTATAGTTTAAATTTTGTGGAAAAGAAACTAAAAAATTCAATAAAAAACTTGAATATCTCTGAAATTCGTCGAAAAAATTACGAGTGAGATAAGTGTTAGTAAGATACTGGCAACATTGTCTTAGTATTAACTTGATGGGTAACGTATTACTTTTAATATAGTTCTGGAGGAGGTAAAAATTTGTTACATAATACAAATTATATTGTACTTATATGTATATACCTATTTCGATAATGAAATTAATATTCTATTTAAAACTGTTAAAATATGTTAACTTCTAAGACACACAGGAATATTTAAATATTCCTGTGTGTCTATTTAAATATTTAATCAGATTAATTCCATAATTATAAAATAATTCAGTGAGTTTTACAGCAAATGTGAGTGTGATTTCTTTTGTATAATATAAATAATATTGTACTTTGTCTAATTAGATATTGCGTATTAGTCTAATCAGATAATAAAATCAAAAAATTTTTATTTCGAAATGTAAGAAAAAAAAACGCATTTGAAGTTTTGTAAAAACTTTTGCAATAAATTGTTCTTAAAAATATATTTGTAAATAAACATATATATATAATGTAAGTAAATATATTTTGTTCTTAAAAAATATATTTGTTAAAAATATTGCGCGAAAGTTAAAGGCAGTTATTTATTACACTCTTAACAAACAATACTTTTCTCACACTACAAGCGAAAGGAAAAGTATAATTTTTGAATTTAAAAAATAGCGAAGTAGAAGTAGATGGACACATTTGTAACAAAAATAACAGAAAATGTTTAGCTTTTCTTTTTGTAGCTCTTGAATTGTAACCTCAAAGTAGAAGCAGCCAATCTTTAAATAAACATAAATATTAATGAGTATCATCGACATAACAATTGATTTAGATAATCAAAATAACTTTATGCGTGCCGGAGTTCGTTTTTGTCTCCGAAAACGTATTCAGTCAAGTTTCTTGTCTTATTCTTACAATAAACGTGGCATGAACTTTTAAAGGGATACTTTTCATAGAAAAATATTTGTTAAGGTGTTCTTTCACATTTTTATATAAATCATTTGATGATGGAATTTAGTAAGTAAAAGTTTGAACTGTTTTTGGCATTTGAACGGAAATCGTCATTGCAATGTGAAAGAAAAATATTTTTCTCTATTATGAATAAATTGAATTTTTAAGTAATTTTTAATTAACGGAGTTATTACCCATTTTTAAATTTATTAAGATTTCACTAAGTGACATAAATCTATTTAAATAGATACAAGAACTGGACAAATATATGTTGTTTGTTTATGTAATTTGATTTTAAAAACATTCACGAAAGTAGCATCAAATCGTGAAGTTAATCAATTCAGATTATTTAAAAAAAAAAATTTTGTGTTATTAAAAATATCTAACTTGTTAATTTAATAAAAAAAATTTGAAATTTTAAAGCATATTGAAACTAAATAATCAATATCTAATTTAATTAATTCCACAATTAAAATACATTTTAATGAGTTTTACAGTAAATCTGCACGTGAGTTTCTTCGTATGTTTATAAATAAAGTTTATTTAAACTTTCATTTTATAAATTAGAAATAAGCGTAAAACATTTTTATTGTTTATAATAGAGAACAGTATCAGGCTTCTAAAACTTAAATGCACTAAAATTATTAGAGCTAATTTAATTGACAAAAAATTAGATTACTTTTAGCTAAGTCGAATAGGTTTTTTCTTGTTGAAAAACTCTCTAATTTTCAATCCATTTTAGCGAGTGATTTTCGGAAAAAAAGCATGCGAAAGAAAATTCTTTTCTCTTTGCTTTTTATCCCTTTTATTTATAAAACCTAAGATCACAGAAATAGTTAAAAATCTTTGCTTTAGAATGACATTCTTAAGCATTAAAGCAAAAAACTGAAAGGAAATATTATGGTTAATTTAAACTTATTAAGTAAACTTGTGATAAATATTAGCTTTTTAAAGGCTGTATATTAAAAACTATTATGTGCTTTAAAAATAGTTACTTATATCAAAAAGAAGCAACACCCTTATAATTGGTGTTGTATCAATGGGAATTTCAATGTAGGTAATAAATGAATGACATTAAATGACAAAAAATGACAAAAAATGAATTTAACGAATGAAAAATAATTCTGAATGGATTCAGCAAACGAAAAATAGCAATTAAGACTCCTTTAAGTCAGTAATTAAATGACGATGTACCTACAAACTCAACCGAATACATAAGAAATTATTGATTTAGGATTTTTAAGAAATTATAAATAAATACAATAAAATATAAGAAATACATAAGAAATAATTATATAAGAATTAATTATATAAGAAAGAAGATAAGAAATCATTGATTTAGGATTACTGATATTTTATGAGAAACCATTTATGTTACATTGTATATGCATATTAATGAATATTTTTTAGTTCATGGACTTTTACAAAGAAGATACGTAGTTACTCTACTGGGCTTCCTATGTTCTATAGTCACTCAATCTCAGAGATTGAATATTGCCCTTGCTATGGTTGTTATGGCGAATTCCACCAATGTAGAACCCAAAGTTTTTAGAAGAAATTACACTGAATGTCCAATAACAACAGAAGAAAAAGAGTATACTAAACTTGTAAGTAAGATTATTTACATTGCTTTTTAATATTGCTTATTTAATTAAGTTGTTTCGGCATTTATTTCGATTAAAAACAAATAAATCTTAATCCAGTAAATAAAAACGAATCTGAATGCGAACTTTAATTCATTATGTATAAATTTTCAATTATTGCTTATACGTAATCAGTACATAGTTAATAATAATATTATCATTATTGACATAGATACTTAACAAGGATAATATTGTAATTTTTTGATACGCATTTTAAGAAGTGCAACTCTCTTTTTTAATGACTTAGTAATCCTTGAGCCGTGCTTTGATATTTTTGGACAGTCATTATATCACGAAATCATAGGTTTTTTGACGCAACACGAGTTCTAAATTCTTTGATAAAACTGATTTTCACATGAGTCATATTTCCGTTCATTCCTAAAAATCTCTAATATGATTTATTTGATTTTATAACCGTTTGCACAATTAGTCGGGTAGAAATAGAGATTAGAGTCCTCGCTTATCAAGCAGGTGTCCGGGATTTAAACCCTGGTGATGGCCCTGGTCATTCATTATTTTTCATTTTACTCCAGTTGAATTTTCAAATCAGTAGTCATAATCATTATGTTTTCGAAAATACTGTAATGACGATAGATCTTTAATATAAGGAAATGTTCGCTTGGATTATTTCCAAGGAAAGTTTCGTAAAAAAAGAAGAAGAAACTGTCTTTAATTTAGAGCATTTATTTTTTACAGTGCAGAAAATTAAAATTGCAAACTTCTGTTTATTGTCCAAATTTGTGGCATATTATTATCATAAATGAAATATATTTATCTGTAATGAGAAATAATATTAAACAAACAGTAATCATTTATATATTACGATGTTTTTATACATAGCTAGAATAAATGCAACGATATAGCTAACAACATAGTAAGAAAAGATCTGCAGTGCTTAAAAAAAAAAAAAAACCGCACCCCTTGTTTAACTTTTGATTTGATGCTGGGATCTTCACGTTTTAGAACTCAATTTTAATGATTAACCTTATCAAATTAATAATTTGAAAAAGTCGTGTTTTAAAATTCGATTTCTCAAGAATTAGTCGACCGCCTTCGCTCAAATTTTGTATTTTGCCATTTAAAATTGCATTCTTTAAAGTGATGCAAAAAATTTGTACCTTACAATTCAATTTTTTTTTACTATTATTGAATTTGAATTATAAAAAATAGTATGTGTTTATTAGACATTATATTTTGAATGGAATAAATATACAACTGAATGCTCGTACCTTCTACCTGTAAGAATATGATAAAGAATATAAATATCTGAAAATAGTTTATATTAAAAAAAAAAAATTTTTACTATTGGCGCATTTTTATAATCGTGCTTTGTAAAATGCCACTAAAGAGTTAAACTTTGAATTCAGGCATAAATTTTTAGTTCTTATTGTGCTTGAAATTTTATTGGCAGTACTACAAATTTTGACTCATATGACTCAGGGCTAAAGAGAATAGAAGGGCTAGTTCACTCCGCTCTTAGAGCTGAAGCTACGATTTCCCTCCTCATGACGTCACTGTGTCCACAGATCTCGGAGATCGCAAGCAAAGATATTATGATAACTTTGCATCTTTCTCTTTGTAAAAATAAGTTAGACTTTTTCTGGTTATTAGCTTTCAAACTTTACGTAATTAACACATTATTTCCGTTCATAAACATAGTTCAAAAAAACTTTCTTGGCCATTATATTAAAAAAAATACCATTTTAAACTTATAAAAATGTTTTACTAGTTGGCGAAAATGACACTATAAATACTTTATTTTAAAAAGTTCAGTTTTAACTTTAATTATTAAGAAAAATGAAAGCATATATCGACACTTTTTTTATCTACATATTCTTTTATAACGATAAGTTAAGTTAAATTTAGAATCCCTGATTTTAAAATATGTCGTTAATAGCAATTTGTTCATACTTAATCATTAGGAAACATCAACCTTAAACGCTAATTACTGAAACAAAATAATAATTTAGGTTCATAATGACATTAGAAATTTTACAATTGTTTATAGATATTTAAATTTACGATGATATAATTTATAGATATTTAAATTTAAGAGAATATAATTTTTAAAAAAAATCATAAATATTTAGAATAACTACATTAAAAAATATGTTATGAAATTAGGAGAATTTCAACTATATACTATATATTTTATTTATACTTTTTATTTACATTTTAATTTTCTTTGACTTTATCCATTTTTTAATTCTTTTCACCTGCCTTTCTTTATGAAGTAACGAGGCGGTTTCTATTTAGATAATGAATTTTTATAAAAGTTCTTAACGACAGAATAAACGTATTGCTGTTTTATATTAACTGTGTCATTTCGGAATCCATTCTTTACATAGTTGTTCATTTACTTTAGGGAACACGCGGAAAATTATACTTTTTCCTTTTGTTTTTATATCAAAATTTTTTCAAGTTGCAATCGCGCAAACTGGCATTTCGATAATAGTTTTAAATTCTTGTAAATTCACTGCAAAAACTGAAGAAAGTCATTATAGAAAATTACAAATGTCTTAGAATATGTCACAAAAAAAATGCTCCAATATTAGTTAGAGCTAGCAAGGCCAAACGCTCCGTTCTTGAAGTAAAAGTGCGAGCTTTGGGCCAAAGTGACGTCACTACAGAAAATAGGATGATTGGCGCGGCGAGAGCTACTTCAAAGGAGTGAACCAGCCCCTCTATTCTCTTTAGCCCTGCATATGACTCATTTTGACTCATGCATAATCACTGTAGTCCAGATTTTTAAGAACAAACAAAGTCCCCAATAATTCAATTAAAACTTTTTTCAAAACAATGTGTCCTAACCCACTTACGGTTCAGCAAGTAAAAAGTCGTATTTAAACATGCAGACTTTTCCATATGGTACCACGTTAGATAGGGAAATAATGTATAAGGGAGAAACATCTTCCCAATTTAACTCATTTAAACCATCAGTGAGTTAAAGCTTACGGCCCTTTGCTTACGGTGTACCATATTCTACCAACACATGTGGTCCACATGTTGTACCAGCCGTAAGGAAAAGGTTTAATATACAATTAAAAATTAAAATATTTTAATTGTATATTAAACCTTTAGAATATATTATTTAGAATAAAACAGAAGAAATTTTTTTTTCTTTCTTTTCTTTTCTTTTTTTTTTTAAATATTTTCTTCTGATTAAATAAGTATTCCAAACTAAAACATTACTTCTCACTTAAACTCTCATGAAACTGGATTAAATTCGTATATTAAAATACAAATTTAATCAAAATTTCAAATCGTTGTTGAATAAGAAAAACTTAATGTATGGGGGACAATAATAGTACAGAGACATAGAGCGTTACAATGTAAAAATATATAATAATAGAAAAATTTCAGATAAAAATGACTCGGTTAAAATCTTAAATGTTAAAAATCAATAAGTGCTCTAATATGTAAAAAAAACTGGATCTCCCAGATAACTTCAGTAAAACGCTTTTTAGCTTTCTCAGTAATAGAGAAGTGATTTTTAAAGATGAGGAAGGCAATTGTATTTTTAGACGTTTCATACACATGGGAGTTCCGCAGGGCTCGTCGCTTGGGCCGGTGTTGTGGCTTATTTATATCAACACTGTTTTCCATCATTTTAACCATATTAATTTTAATGATTTTATCGAGGTTGATTTTAATGATTGCCGCTTAATAGCTTTCGCGGATGATCTTTTTATGTTGTTGAGACACCCAATTTTATATCTATTTGACCAACTGGCCACCCGCTGTCTTACCGGACTCTCGGAATGGGCTAATGCTTATAAACTCAAATTTAGTGATAATAAGACGTATTGCATCACATTTCCCAACAGTAGAAAGAAAATCGGAAGACCACCGAATATTAAAATGAGCAATAATCATACATATTCAATTAAACAGGTCCAAACTCTTAAATACCTGGGTATTTTACTTGACCAAGGCTTGACCTGGATACCTCATCTTAACCAGGTCAAGGAGAGAGTAGGAAACTTTAACAATCTTATTAAAAGGGTGGCCAGGGCGACCTGGTGACTTAAGCCAAAAATACTTAAAACCATCTACCTGCGGGCCACAGAACGCATTATTTTATATGCCGCCAGTGTCTGGTATCGTAATACTAATAGGATCAATGATAAATTAAATTCCATCCAAAGGTCTTCGCTATATGGTGACTGATGCACGTTAAATCTGTCGAGTCTCAAAGTCCTCCATGTTCCCACAACAAATCAATACCTCTGGGGGTACTGATCCAGGAGTTTCCTTGTCTTCTGGATTGGTTCAAAATTACAAGGCTACGGAGTTGAACGTAAGTAGTCGTAAACCCATGAAATTGGGTCGGCTGTTCAACGACGGTTATAAAATAAAATAAAAAGGTCTTCGCTAATACTCATAACTAAAGCTTATGCAACTACCAGCACAGAGGCCCTCCAGATACTGGCGGGGGGGGAGCCTATTCACCTTAAAGTAATTAATGATATTTGTGTCAAACGACTTAGGTGGAAGTGGCGACTGGAAAACTTTGACTCGGATATTAGGGCTGTTTTACAGACTGCACGTCCTGACTGTCCTCCATCTAGGCTTCACCCATCCACTTTTCGTTCTGTGCCCTACGGTAAGTATCTACCAATCAATACGGGACTTGAAATTTTTACTGATGGTTCGAGGATGGAGGTCGCCAACCCCAATACTAACGATAAGGAATATAGAACAGGCTCTGGCATGATTGTGAAACTGGATGGTGAGACTATTGAGGTGGCCTCCATCAGACTCACCAATAACTCTAGCGTTTATGTTGCAGAGCTCGTGGCAATTAAAAAGGCAATTTCATGGCTTTCTGACATGGATTATCCCAGGGCAACCATCTACTCCGATTCGCTGTCCTCGTTGCAAGCACTAAACAATCCAAAGCCTATTTCAAAACTTGTGGAAGAGATAAAACTTCTTTGGCATGACAACAT
>NC_092209.1:50003435-50028851 GCF_043381705.1 Parasteatoda tepidariorum | reverse complement strand
TAGCTCTAGGTCTTTCTGATTTTTCAAATCTAAAAAGCGTTTAGCACTCATCGTAGGAAAAAGATAAATCAAAAACGCTCAGGGAATCTCGATACTTCCATGTAGCTTCACGAGACAAACGTTATCGGGCGCGTGTATCTAACAGATACAAAATTTCAAACAAGCTTAGAAACAGGAAATACTCCTACACCGAACTGGTCACTACTGCATTCCAAAGTAGCAGGGGGCCAGATGGACAGATACTGATAAGGTCAAGGTCGTAAGAAAATGTTTTAGGGGACAAAAGCAGAGATATTGACACACCTGTATCTGTCAGATCAACGCGCCCGATGGAGTGTTAAACATTATTTATTGATAACATAATATTATACTAACACTATATAGGGTAATTCAAAATGAATATAGCGATTACAAACAGCTATAACTATTTAATGAAAACTAAAATATCGATAAGATTGAAATAGAATGTAGGAGGAATTTCAAAATTTCTTTTAGTAATGCGCAGGCGCAGTGAAACGGAACCCTGCTCATGCGCGATTCCGCTTCAGCGAAGATTTCGTCAGCGTTACAATCAAGAACTTCCAAATGGGAACAACATACGCAGGGTATAGAGAAGCCTTCCACTGTAATTAAACTTGAACATGATTCAGCGAAAGTTAATGTGTTCTGCGCGATCTCATTACGTAAATTGTACGGTCCTTTTTTCTATGAGTGAAGTGTTACGTCAAGTGTTTATCTTGACACGCTTGAGGTATGGTTAAGGACGCAGCTAAATACTGATTCTACGGATTGCATCTTGCAGCAGGAAGGAGCCCCCTCACACTGAGGTACCTTATTTCGCACATTTTTAAATCAACATCTTCCAAACAGTTGAATCTGTCGAAGTGGAGATGCCGACGATGTCTTCTGCTCATGGCCACCGAGATCTCCGGACTTCACACACTGCGATTTCTATCTATGGGATTGTGTGAAAAACTTGATTCCTGCAGTGTATGTGCTTCCCATGCCCAAAACAATTGAAGAACTCAAAGAACGCATTTGTGCCGGTGACTGCTCAAATGCTTCAGAATGTATGGCGCGAAATGGACTACCGCCTAGATGTTGTCCGTGTGACCAAGTCACAAGAGAAGTCACATAGAAAATCTCTGACGCATGTATAGAACATTTTGAAGTTCCTTCTACACTCTTCGTAAATTTTATCGATAAATTCCTTTTCATTAAATAGTTATAGCCGTTTGTAATCGCTATATTCATTTTGAGTTATCCTGTATTACTATTACTATACAAATATTAATTATGAATTAAATTAATTATTATCATTATAAACAAAGGCTCATATTTTAATAGCCGATATTTAAAGCCGATATTTTCATATTGAGGACTAACTTTTTGAAACTTTACAGCATCAGTCAGAATTTTCTTGGGATCCAGAACTGCAAGGCTACATTTTGAGTGCAGGATACTTGGGTTACATTTTAACTCAGATACCGGGAGGAATTCTTGCTGGAAAGTACGGTTCGAAAATTCTTATTGTGGGGAGTGTTTTATTCTCATCTATATGCAATTTGCTTTCTCCAATTGCTGCAAGACAACATCCTTATGTTTTTTTAGCTGTGCAAGTAATTCGAGGAATGAGCCAGGTAAAATTTTTTCAATTTTTTTTTCTAATATGTTTAATAATATTCATTGCGCTATTTTCTATCAGTAATATTTATCACTATCAAACGGGTAGTCAGACATTCTTTTGTTCAAGTTAGCCTCTTCGAGTTCTCTCTAACGTTAAAGTCGCCGTCATGTTTACATTTATATGCACTAGCCTGTGTGCTCTTTACCAAGATAATAGGTAGGTTGGTACTTTATTTACGTCACACTAGAACGCTACACAATGTGCTATTGGCGACGGTCTGGGAAACATCCCTGAGGATGATTCGAAGACATGCGATTGCAATTTTGATCCTCCGCAGAGGTGATGACTCTGCTTTGGTAGCCCGATGACCTGAGCACGGAGTCGAGCACTTTACGGTAAAACAATTTAACGAGGACCGATACCACGCACCCTCGGTCCCTACGCAGGCTGAACAAAGTGGTCACCCACCCGCTTAATGACAGCAGCCAGTGATACTTGACTTCGGTGTTCTACCCAGAACCATGTCTTTACGATCAGTCTACTGCGGCACCACAGATGATACGTTTTAGAGTAAGATAGCGTAGAGATACATCCAGGGTTACGGCTGGATTCGAACCCGCTTCTCCCACTTTCTGAACGTTTTTGTTATGTTACCGCTCGTATTTCAATTAATCTATAGAAGTCAATAATATATTAATACTCGTATTTCAATTAATATATTAAGTCGCTACACTTCTAATATTTTTAACAGCGTCAAAAATGATAGTTAGCTTAGAGCTCGGGCAAAATAAGAGGATTTTTCATCTGAGATTCTCTGAGATGTTTTCCTCAAATTTATTTTTGATTCATAAAACTACAGAGGGTACATTAACTTTAAAATGGTACGCTACTTCAAATATTTAAGTTGCTTTGCTATGACGAAGATCTTAATGTTATTTTAATAGTGTATTTTATGCATTTTTTTATTTTATTTTTTAGGAGGGTCTTACTATTAATGTTATTTATTTTTCACGTGGTTATTTTTAAGACGGTTTCATTTCAAATTTATAAACATACTAGTTAAAAATAAATAATCTCCATTAGTTGTACGTAGCTCTCGAAAACAAATACTTAAAGTATTTCTGTTTAATAATGGTTGTTCGTAAATTTTAAAATAATATGCTTCCCTTTGCGGTGATTTTACATTATAAGATTTATTAAAACATGTTTAAGGAGGAAAGTTATTTCTTAAAAATTCATGGTTACTGAATACCATACAAAACACTAAGTTACAACATTCGAAATTTACTACAGTTATATTTTGAAAATGGTCCTAAGAATCATTTTTAGAAATTTAAGTGTGCAAAGTATTTTGAACCCTTCCCTGAGCCCTTAGTTAAATCTGAGACTTCACATAGTTAAATTTGAGACTTCTCTAAGATTTCACATAATTAAATCTGAGATTTCACATAATTAAATCTGAGATTTCACATAATTAAATCTGAGACTTCACATAGTTAAATCTGAGACTTCTCTGAGATTTCACATAATTAAATCTGAAACTTCACATAGCTAAATCTGAGACTTCTCTGAGACTTCACATAGTTAAATCTAAGATTTCTCTGAGACTTCACATAGTTAAAACTGAGACTTAACGTAATTACTTAAGTTTATAAAAAATCATTTCAAAACTTTAGAGAGACAAAACATAAAGCTATGCTACATAATTTAGTTATCACAGCGCTTTATCATTTTAACACCGAGAAAATAAGTTATTGTGAAAATTACAAGAATATGGTCAAATTTACCGTGTTCCGTTGTCTGTAAGAACACCAAAGTAATTTTAACCAAAGCACTTTGGTATTTACTTTTTTGTAAAATTAATAATAAAATATGGTTTTTATTGCACTATTTTTTATTACTGTTTGGTAGTAAGTGCGTTAAAACAAGGTTATTGGGTACTTGCAACTCGAGAAGAGGACGATCACTGATACTCAGACACGTGACCTATGACCTTAGCACCAGTTCTCTTATAAATAAGATAACGTGTTTATGTCGAGCTACGTTTCCCACATTAGTTAGAATGTTAACGAGAAGTTAATTAGATATAACACCGTATCTCACGTTGAATTTGGTCAAATACAATTCTTTATCGACTACTTCTTTTTAATTAACTTGATTTATTCTTTGTTTATGTATTTTGCTATAACCGATGTGTATTTATATTCCGTGTACCTGGCAACTTCGATACATAGTTAGTTTGTTTATATTCTATATGGCTCCATGCCTGTTTTTGTGTTAAGAAATCTATAGTGAAAGAATTGAAATCTTTGTGAAAGAATATAGAATGTGTTACTTAAGAGAACTGTTATTTGATGATATTGTCTTACTCGAAATAGAAGAGAAACAACTGTTGCTAACGTAAACAAATGCCACGTTTCAACAACCAATCAGGATTAAGATGCCCACACTACGTCACTTGCAGGTATTTTAAGCAAAGATCGGTATTTTTAACAGTGCAGTTTTAGCAGTTTGAGATGACGCAAAAGTGTTCATTTTAGTAACCTCTATTTTACTTAGCAAACATTTGCTAACTTTATTTTTTAGTTTTTTTTATGTAAGATGTTAGTTAACATCTACCAACATTTAAAATTATAAAAATTATGCATTTGTAAATGTACAAATGTCTGGATAAGGCTGAACTAAATTATTAGCTTAACAGTTAAGAAATAAATACTACATCAAGGTGAATATAATTACTGCATTAGAGCTGCATCAACATTCTAAAATGGAAGCGTAGAGGTAATGGGTTCAAATCCCCGTTATATTTATTTACTTATTGTTACTCAAAAATAGCAGGATGTGTGCTCATTACAAAGCTCAGCTAAATGTTCTTGTTAAGTTGCAATACAAATAGCATAAGATAGAGAAAGACATGCCAGCGTGGGACACGGTGGGATTCATACTCGAACCAGCTACCTCCACGTTGCAATAGATGAATCTTTAGAATGTTATTCTCTAATTTGAGTAATATTTTCTTAAACTTGATTAAGGCTTATAAATGCCGTGTTTTGTAATGAGCACACAAGTCTTCTTATGTAAGTGTAACAATAAATTAAAAATAAATAAATTCTTGAATAGTAAAGATTTTTTTCAAAATTATTTTTTTAAAGTCACGTTTTCCTCCAAACGCTATTTAGAATGGAGATAGTGGGTTCAAATCGAAGCGTAATCATGAGTGTGTAACAGTAAATAAATTAATTTGGTTTAGATTAATATACAGGACCGTGTGCTTAATACAAATGATTGCTTGGCTCTAGTCAAATTGAAAAAAAAATAGCATAAAAATGAAAAAAAAAATGCCACGAAGATATTGAACCCACAACGCTTCTGAAAGTTTGGCTGAAAGTTTGGCAGAAAGATTGGCAGAAACCACTGAAATGGAGACACCAATAACAAATCATTGTTTTACTTTAACCTTTATTCAGCTAACCGCCTTAAAACGCATATTTAGTGCTATAACATTCGATGCATAATTTTTGTAAAATTCTTTCGTAAAATTGTGCTATATATTTTTAAAACTGGAAAAAGTTTTTAAGCAGTTCTTTGTGTTAACAAAGAAACCCACATGTAGACGTAAATAAATAAATAAGGACCACTTCCTTTTAAAAAATTATTTAAGCAATCCCCATAGTATAATACAATGAGTTTAGAGTTAACCAGAACTTTTTTCTAAGTAAATGAGTAATTGTGAATGAGTAAAAGAATTTTTTCAAATTGTTCCCCTCCCCTTTTCTTAGAG
The DNA here is from genome assembly GCF_043381705.1 of Parasteatoda tepidariorum. Lineage (NCBI taxonomy): Eukaryota > Metazoa > Arthropoda > Arachnida > Araneae > Theridiidae > Parasteatoda > Parasteatoda tepidariorum. Next base: position 50,023,443 of record NC_092209.1, on the reverse strand, counting down.
TTCATAAATTAAACGTAATTCTCAGGGATTGGTAAACAACAGCGAATATAATATAAAAATATAAGAAGCAGCCCTTTAGAATATTAACGAAACAAACTGTTCCTTTGTAATAATGCTGTATCCATAAAATTGCAAATTACAACAGTTAAATCAATATAAAAAACATTTAAAGCGATATTTTTTAAATTTATTGCAGGTGAAAAGTTTTATATAAAAAGTAGAAAATAGTGACTAACGCAATAATAATGATCGCCAATCAGAAAAATCACTGAAAAGTTCATGAATACATAGAATTTAGTTAGTCAACAAGCTTTTATTTTTCTTAATATTGAGCTCAAATTTAATCATTAAAAAGTTATATTTGATAAAACTTTTGAAATATTTGCAAATTACAGATAGAAGGCATTCAATACACTTGTTATAAGCAAACGTTCATACAGATAGACGTGCTATTTTATAGAACTAGAAATGAGTAAATTCATAGACAAATCCTGATAATCCTGATTCATATTACAAATCCTGATTCCAGTTTTTCTATCAATATTTAGTAGACCTTGTATATGTCACAATCTCATTTTGTTTAAAAAATATTGCTTTGTTTTCATTAAGAAGCACGTTTAAACATACAATCAAAAGAATGAATACTTCTAGTGCATTATGCGTGTTTATACTTAAATAACAATCGGTAATAGAATTTTATTCTTGTAGATATTGCTGAATTATAAATAAACCAGAATGAATTGAGTTATAAATAATACACATTACGTATAATAATAGTTTTTAAGTTAGTAAAAATAGTTTTTTTCGTAAATGCAACTTTATTACTTTTTTACTTATTTTTTTTTTTCTTAATTTGAAAGAAATCTTACCTTTTAAATGTTTGAAGGACATCGACCTTTTCTGGCACCTAGATCCATTGAGAATATTTTTTCAAGTAAAATGCAAATTTTATCAACTTCGTCGTTTCTTGATTGCATTGTCTATATTTTAGAAAAATAGAATTCACGGCATCCACTACGCTTTCAAGTCATGAATAATACTTAATCTTTTTGAAATACAAAAATCATTGCTTTTTATCTATTCACTTATTTAAAAATATCACTACGCTGAAATATAAAGTTTCCGCACAAATGTTAGAGCATGAAAAAAAGATTTTTTTTTTCAAATCGTGAAAAAATGGCGAAACTTTTCGATGTGTATATTAACTCATGCATTAATAAGTTTAACTACAAATTGGGCGATGAATTTATAATTCTCATTCATTATTTTTAATTAAATGTATGAAATTGGATGCTTGCTAGTGTCTTCATCGTAAGTAAATAGTGTCATTTGCCGAGTCAGAAGCCAATCAGGTGTGTAACGCACGCGTGACGTCCCATACTGGTCTCCAATAGAATCTGATTTAAATAACCTAGTTTGGCATAATCGCTTCACTTCTCTTCGATTTGCAAAAATCTAAATCTTTTAATCGTTTGGTTGTTTATTTTAATTCCAAAAAATATTTTTATGTCTTTCATTTAAAACATGTTGAGTGTTGATGAAGGCAATGTATGAGGATTTTTTTCTCAAGACTATTAAATATTTTAACATTTTAAAACTTTTTGTTCTTAAATTTATTTCTATATTGATTAGAAAGGAATTCGAGTAATATTACCGTACTGTATGGCAATGACATTTCTGGTAAAAAAAAGACGTAATTTAAGTAATAAAAACCAAAATGTACGGTATTTAAACCATTAATTTGGTAATTTTTCCTTTCATATGGTAAAGGTTTACGAAATTCTTGTTTTCAAAATTATAGTTTTTATTAATTCACATTTAGTAAAAAATAAAGAAATTTAAAAGTAAATTTAACCAAGTAAATCGTTTTTATACCATGTTATAAGGTATCAAGATAAAATTTTCAAATTTTACCACATTTACCAATTTATTAAGCCATATTTTTGTAATTTTTACTAAAATGATTACCAAAGTAATTCGGTATAAATTAGCGAGCTTTTTGGTGTTCCCATATGCGGATAATTTTATCTAATTCTGGTAGTTTTGACTATACTCTTTTTCTCTGCGTTGAATAAATGTTTACAAGTTTGAGATGCATCATTATTTCCTTTGAACTAATTGAAAAATAACTAGTTATTCTGAACAATTGTTAAGCAATTTCTTAACGATAAATTGTTAAAATAGTTTTTTCCAGGCTGTATAAAGTAAAATTCATCATAGAAAATAAACTAAAAAGGAAGTAAAGAGAAGTAAACAAACTATAACAGAGATGTTAATTCATTAATTATAGAGGGTAAACTCTTTAAATCTACATCATGAATTAATCATTTCCGTTTAGTTTTGCTTAAAGTCGGTATAATTAATAGGGCGGAAAAAAAACTTTAAAATTATGCATTATGATGATGACGCCACTGTAAACAATACCACTTAAGGTTTATTCGTTCACTTTGTTTTGTATAACTAAGTCTATATTAAGCAGACGATACTCATATTTTCAATGGAGACATACAGTTCAAATAATGCTACTCCTACTTTGAAAATGCAATATATCAGAATTATAATCAGATGAGTTTAATTAAGCGCGAAATAAAATATTCAAACAATTTGAAATTAATTTCTATTTATTCTTAAAATGAATATTTTCAGAATCTTTAATAACACATACATTATATAGATAAAAACACAATAGCTTTACGTGTATTTAACCGGAAATTATGAATTTTATTTCAAATTCAAAATGACTTATTCTATAAATTATATAAAAAATTATATTATTCAGATGGCCAGTTTTTCATTTTAAGTATTTTCAGTCTAACTTAAACTGATCGAAGAATTTGTAACCTGGGAAGTAAACGTACAATTATTTAAAGCTTAAGACATATCTTTTTCCTGTTTTATTAATTTTAAAAAAATAAAACTTCAGCAGAGGTGAAACATTTATATCCATAATTGAGATTTCTGAGAGTTTTGAAATTTTAGTTTGATAAACATAATTTTATTTTAAATACAAGTAAAATATCATTGGGCAAGTGTGAAAAAAATTTAAAAAAAGCATTTATTTTCTTAATTGCATTTTTACATAAAAAGTATTTAGTGCTTTTTTTTAAAAATAAAAAGTTAAAGATCAAATAAAAAATTTAAGCAGTAAAAAGTTATTGAGTAAGATAACACTTTTTGAATTGAGGCGAAACAAATGTAATAATTTTTAATTAAGTATGTTTTAAAACTATGGGCATAATGATTTCTCTAATTTCTAAACCGATATAATTGGTAGTCCATTAATAGCATGTGCAGTGTACGAAATAAGAAACGGACCATCTCGAATAACTTTTGATCAAATGATTGGATCTTCACGTTCTGGAATTCACTCTTACAGGTTTGAGCGGAGTGGCCTCAAATATGTTAATTAACTAGTTTAGACAATGTTTTAAGTTACGAAATGAGACACAAAAAATTTCTCTGAATAAATATCCTTTTTTCTCGAGGGATTCGGATTTCTGACTCCAAAAATATAGGGGGTAGCCGCAATCTGGGTAATATGATAACAATATTTTGGTCAGGAGACCGGTCTAAAGTTTGCACCCCTTAATGTTAATTTTTCTTTTTCTCCTTTTAATTTCAATTTACCATACCTCCAAAAAATTTTAAGCAAAGTAGAAAAATCTTTTCACACAATTATAAAATTCGTTTCTCCGTAGAAAATTCCATGCAAAATATAACTTTTATTGAATATTTATTATTTTTAATTATTTAATTTAATGTAAGTCAAAATATATTTTAAATTATATGATATATAACTTTTTACATCATTTTTAAGAATGCAACTCATCATTTTTAACTCTGACAAAATGCAAAATTTTAGTGTCGATTAGTTTTTGAAAAATCAAATTTTGAAAAATTTGTATTTTTGAAATTCGATTTTTCAGGAACTGTTTGACAGACTTGGATCAAGTTTTGGATTTTACCATGTAAAATTAGTTCTTTAAAACCATGTAAAAATTATATATATCTTTTAATATATCTACACGACACGGAGATGTATTTAATTAAATTCACAATAATTAACATTCAAACTTATGCGGAGAACTCAACTTTAATGCGCCATTTTGCTTATAAACGATCATGTCATGGTCATGGCTCTAATGTCATGGGTCATATGTGTGTTCTTCTTCTGTCTGTGTTCTTCTTCTGTCTGTGATCTTCTTCTTCAAGTGCTAGTATCAAAGTTGGAAAAACCGCTGATATTGTATTGTATTATTTCAGGGTCCAATTATGCCAGCTATGTCTCTTTTAATGGCTCGATGGTTTCCTAAATGTGAGAGAGGTTTTCTCTCCGCATTTATTTACTGTGGTTTTCCTATCGGAGCTTTCATCTGTTCCATACTGTCAGGCCCAATATGCGAAATAGAGTTTGACAATGGTTGGCCATTTATCTTTTATATTTTTGGTGAGCAAAAACATTATCTTAACTTCCAATAATCAAATTAATGTCACTATTCTGTGTGAATGCAACAAGTTAATCCTGTAACACCTGAAATTTATTCTAACCTGTGCAATACACGAAAAAGTATTTAAAAATATAAAAAATTCTAGTCATAAAAGAAAATGTTTTTTGTATAATATAAATCTATAAGACTGAACTGCGAGGACAAAGTAGTTAAAGCACTAAAATGTAAATGCGAATTACTGGGGTTCTATTCTCGGAGCGGCTTGAAGTCTATCCTGCTTCAGTTCGATAGGCTACCTTAGCTTATCTGGGAAGCTAAGGTAGCCTGTGGGTAATACAGACCTCAATGCTATCTTCATGCCATTCAGCACAAAATTGTGTTGCCTTTTAACTTTTATGATCCTCCTGGCCATCCAAGAGCTGTAACGGGAATATTTTACGTTATTACATATAGAAAAGAGAAATTAGGTTAAAAGCAAAAAAATTTTTTTTTATAACCGGTGTTTGACAAATGACTGACTTCTGAATTAAGGTAGCTTTGTAATTTTGAATCCTACCCAGAAGACAAGAAAACTCCTTGATCAAACATTAAAACAAAATAGCATGTGTGGAGGAATTTTGATGAAACTAACCAGTATTGGTGTTACATGGAGAGGAAAACTACAAAAATCTCCCACGGTTAGGCCAATGGAAAGGGGATTCTAATCCCCTTTCCATGATTCATCAACCACTGAGGTTATTTTACATCAGCAATGAGCTCTGTGGAAGCCGAAGCAGAATTCGTACCAGACAGCCACCTCTGGGTTTCAAACCTCGGTCACCTCTTCGGGTCGCGATTGATCTATTCCCTGAGCTACCGTGGCTCATTTTTCTAAAACAGCTTTTTTGAAATTCCAATAAAAGGGTTGAATGGTATCAGTGCAAGAAGTACTATCCTTTATATCTCAAAAGTGAATCGAATTAATCATCTACTCACGGTTTAATTGTTTGAATCACACAACATACGTTAAGCTGCACAAGGAATGAGAATTCTCGTGTTAAAAATGAAAAACTCATTTTTATTGGATATTAATGGTAAACTGGTACAATTAGAATGTGTTACTCATATGCTACTCACTGTGAAAATTACTTTACCGGATCAAATTACAGTAAAAGTACCGGAACTCGGGGGGCCTGTACTTTTTATTATAATTTTTTTTCGAAACATGTTACGAAATAAAAAATGTGATATGCCGTAATTTTTGTAGTAATACTTACAGTTAAATCTCCGAATCACTCTATTTAAATAAATATTGCTTTTAAAATTACGGTATAACATTTTACTGCAAAAATGGATTTTACGGTAAAATTTATTTTACTTATGATGTAGCCAAAGTACCTATATTTTATACCAGAATTTTTTACTATCCCTATCGTTATTAAGAACATTTCGTGGTTCTTTTCTATTAAATAGGTACTCCTTATTAACCTTATGGTCACTTTGGAAATCACTGCCCTAAATATTAAATAGAGCAATTCAGTTTCTGTTTTGAAGTACTCTATAAAATTACTATATATATGTCAATTTCTTACTTAGGGCTCTTAGGTGTTTTAGTATCACTGCTTGTAGCAATATATTATGTAGAAACTCCTTCTCAAGATACAAAAATATCAGAGAAAGAACTGCAATATATAACAGAAAGTTGCACTAATTCATCAGAAACAGTAAGTATAAAAGTTGATGTTTAATGTCTTCTCGTAACGCCACCCTCAGCTACAATCTTTAAAAGTCTCGGTGAAAGTGAATTAAAAGAGAGTGAATTAATATTAAATTAAAGAACCTATAGAACGATAATAATAACGAATCCCTTAATTAAAATTAGACTAATTAAATCATACGACGGATTTATAAATTTATTCTAAACAGCTTATAATTTTATTTCCATTTTCTGTACTTGGCATTAATTCACCACGTTCCATTTTGCGCGAGTTACTGTGATGTACGCTTGCAAAGGCTTACTCTGTTTAAACATAATTTTAAAAATAAACTGGATGCCTGAAAACGCAATGAAAAACTTTTAGGCAAGGCTCGTACTAATGATAGAAAATTACTTAACTGGAAACATCATCCTACGCGACTCCATATTTTGGTTTAGCTGTTCTTTCCCACTCGGACGTGGTTGGCAGATTCCATGGTTCCCAAGATACATACATATGTACAAACAAACTTAGTCTTTATGATTTATTAAGCCTTAATTTCTTCATGTGGTCAGCTCTAAAAGATTTTTTATCACGATCTACTGAGTCTGCAGTGAATCTCGCAGAGACGCGTCGTCTGTGCTGTTGCTATGCTCAAGGAAACTCTTGATCTTCTATGCCCGGCAATTAATGATTCTTCAAAGTTAGGTATGCGTGATGCATGATGGTGCATTCTTCAACCAAATGTTATAACAGTGTGAACTATGTATATTCATACGCCCTCTGCACTGATGATTTACTATATATTATTCCCACTGATCCCTCTCATGTGTCCTTTCAGATCATCTACCCCTGCGGCCACTTTACCAAATGGTCATGGGTAATGGATTCCGATGCAGTTTTAAACACTAGCGTTGCGTCCTAACTGCCCAAAATGTTTGTCACTGCGCTTTTGACGCATCTGAGATATTAAAGGCTCGCAAAAGAAAACAGCGACTTTTAATATTGCAATTCTAATTTAGTAAAGATGATAAACTAAGAATATTTCTCTCGGGTCAAAATCAGTCAAGTTTCAGCAAAATACCGCAGACTAAAGAAAATAAATGTGCACAGTTCCCAACTATACTGTAAAAGAAAATGTGTACAAAATTTTTAATTTGATTAATCTTATTTAAATAAATAATAAAATATATTTGAAATTCATTAGTAGAAATTTAAAATGTCTTAATATTGAGTAACACTTGTGATTTAGAAAGAGAATTTTTTTATATTCAGTGTTATATACAGTTACACTTAGTGCATATTTAGCACTTTCATTCTCACAAATAGTACTTTTTTTCACCTTTATAGCCCCCTCCAACTCCCTGGTGTGCTATTATATCATCAATTCCAACATATTCATTAATTATTGCTTTGTTTGGACAATACTGGATGGCTTTTTACTTTTTGGCTGATCATCCTACTTATATGGGAACAATTCTTCATATACCTATCAAACAGGTAAGCAAAGCTCGTAAGTCTATGCTATATATTTTACTAATTTTTCCACACTTCTTGTTTTGAAATTTCTAAATGTATGGGACATACGGAGTAGGTATATTGTCTGGTCTGTCTATGCAAAGAACTTCCCTCGCCATTCATCTGGAGCAAAGGCGGTGATTATAGTTTCGAGGCTTAATAGAGAGAGGCTCCCCTGTTTGAAATGCGCCATTTCTTGTTCATAGCAGTGGACAGCTTCAGACTTCGTGATGAGGAGAGTTCTTTCTATAGACAAACTATTGGCTAGTCCAGTTAGGATAAACGACAACAACAATGATAACTACTCATATAATCAAAACTGTAAGGACTTACCGATTCAGTAGCTGAAAAAGATTATTGTGAAATTAATGGTATTTTCTCACTGATTATTTAACATTCAATTACTTGGTTGATTATCATCGGAAATTTACAAAATAAATAAAATAATGGAAAATCTTAAAATAATACAAAGGAAAATGCATTAGACCAGTGGTTCCTGAACTTTTTTGTCTTGTAGACCCCATGCCATGTTTTTCGGTTTTGGATAGACCCAGTTTGACTCGGTTTGGGTTACGTTTTAAACCAAATGTTTGTTAAGTATCCGAGTTGAGCTTTACCGGATAAACTCAAATTTCGAAATGATTAGTGACTTAATCACTGCATCATCGTGATATTTTTTTTCTCATAAGAAACTGAAGTAATTTTTTTAAAAAAAAGAATGAGTAAAAAATTAAAAATACTCTCTCAGATTTGAAATTAAAAAAGAACTATCTTCATGAAAAAAAAAAAAAAATACGTGAACGCTAGTTATTAAGAACATTAAGACAAAATAGCACTCCTGCAAATTTTGATATAAATTTAATATTCAAATTTAACATATTGAATTTAATTTTAGCTTTATTCATCAAATAATTAAAATTAACTTTCGTTAGATTCAAATGATTTACGTTCGATTTTTAAAAATTTCATATGTTTTTTGATATCCCCATTTAAATTAAAGAACTAAATATCTTGAAACGTTGAAATTTTCAAAAACGAAATTTTTAAACATTTCGTTTGTTTTTGAAAATTCCTCATTTAAATTGAAAAGGGTAATTGTTTCGATGTCTTAAATATTTTTACGCAACTTCAAATTTAAGATTATAATACTAAGGTAAACAATTTAAATATTTATAGAATGGTATTTTGTCGTCGTTTCCTCATCTGGCGCAATCCCTCGCTGGTTTCTTGGCCTGTTGCATGTCTTTCTGGTTGATTCAAAACGATACATCGAAAGTCAATTTAGTTAGAAAAGGATGCAATAGCATAAGTGAGTTTCGAAACATTAATGAAATATTTCAAAGATTAAATACATTATTAATTTATATTCTTCAAACTTAAAATAAATAAATAATAACATTCATTCCTCATTAGGTTGTTTCGGATTTGCTTTAGGAATGATGGGTATCTATTTTTCTGGTTGTGACAATACATGGAATGAAATATGTCTATTCATAGCTACTGCAGCCGTTGGATTTGGCTTTCCTGGAAGCTTAATTGTTTCTGTTGATATGTCCCCAACATTTTGTGGTGAGAAATTCATTTAAAGTTTCGCTGCAACAAATAAAAACAAAATCCATAAACTTAACCGATACAGCATTGTGAACGGATCTGGTCCATATAATCTAGTGCATAAAGCACTACGATGGGACATCTCTCAATCTCCATTAAAAAAGACTAAACGCCTTTCAAATGGACCTGATGGTGCTCAAATACGTTAGTTTTTTTTCTTTGGAAGGAAGAAAGATGTTTAGTTCGTTTTCTAAGATTCAATGCAACGCTGTATAGGTTAATAAAAATTATTTTATTAACATATCATTTGCTTTTTATTAAACTGGAAAGAAGTCTACTTGCCAAACGTGCCAAAAGCACTACGATCGAACATCTCTCTATCCGAAAAAAAGACTAAACGCCTTTCGAATGGACTTGATGGTGCTCAAATACGTTAGTTTTTTTTCTTTGGAAGGAAGAAAGATGTTTAGTTCGTTTTCTAAGATTCAATGCAATGCTGTATAGGTTAATAAAAATTATTTTATTAACATATCATTTGCTTCTTATTAAATTGGAAAGAAGTCTACTCGTCAAGCGTGCCAAAAGCACTACGATCGAACATCTCTCTATCCGAAAAGCCAGGCTTAGCCCTGTCCCGCCCCGTAGGGGGGCATCCAGGTAATACTGAAGACCTTATGCGCGTACGTGACCTGCATCAATAGAGAATTGGCACTTTGGCTTGGCAACGACGGAATGGCAACACTTGCGTCGACGGGGAGGCCCGCGATTCGGAGCAATATGTGATGACGGGTACAAGAGCTTTAGAAAAAGAGCAAGATTTTGAATTTTGTTAGTCTGGCTGCTGCACGCGCAGAGCAGCCACCAATCCACAATCTACCGACCCGCCCCGTCCCAGAAGGTCGCAATTTATTCATCCAAAAAATTTTATACATAATTTTACAGGTGCAACTGGTTTACACAGCAATGATATCAGGATTTCAGCAACATATTCACAGTGAAAGCTCATTTTCATACAAAACATTAAAACCCAGTGACATTCATAGCAAATTACACATAACAAACATTTTAAAACAGAAACACTACAGGTATTCTAAAATTTTATGTTGGGTGTGCAGTTTCGCAGTAAACAATACAAAAAATTTACAGTTTGTCAAATTTACAAAACTCTAGAATATTGCGATGAGAAATCGTATAACAAATCCTCCACTCCAAAATTTCAGCAATACGTACCCCGGGGGCCCGCATTCGTTTTGTCGTGGCAAAACGAATCTCTATCCGAAAAAAAGACTAAACGCCTTTCAAATGGACTTGATGGTGCTCAAATACGTTAGTTTTTTTTTCTTTGGAAGGAAGAAAGATGTTTAGTTCGTTTTCTAAGATTCAATGCAACGCTGTATCGGTTAATAAAAATTATTTTATTATTTATCATTTGCTTCTCATTAAATCGGAAAGAAGTCTACTCGCTAGAACACTGCCAGTATTCTCAAAGGAGCAAAACCAGTGCTAAATAATAAAATCAGAACAAGCTTGGAATAAGTTAAGGCACTGTTGCCACAGAATTAAGAAGCGGAACAATTCGTTGGCTATCGTTCCTTTTCTTTATCCTAACCTATTATATATTCATCATTTATGTGTTGTTGTCTTAGAATCGGTGGCATGTTCGAATGTTTGAAATACTTCGACTTCTTCCGACTTTAGTTGCGAAACAAATGAAGTCTTTATTGAGTACTATATATTTTCACCTCCGTGTCTTGGGGTCATTCGCTTCAACAAAACTAGTTGGCGATAAAAGAAATTCCGTGAGGAAAAAAAGTGAATGTATTGTTTAGTAATGAAATTTTTGGTAAAAAAATATAAAATAAAACTTAATTCGGTTTAATAAAATCAAAATTTACGGTGTCTAAATCATTTATTTGATAATTTTTCCGCTCATATGGTACAGGTTTAACCCAAATCATGGTTTTCACGATTATATTTCTTATTACCCTTCATTTTGTAAAAAATGAACACAAAATTGAAAGGTAAAACCAACCGAATTAATAGTATGTATGCCATGTTTTAAATTATCATGATAAAATTATCAAATTTTACCACATTTATAAAATTTTATCACATATTATAAAACTATATTTTATTGTTGATAATCTTTACCAAAGCACTTTGATAATAGTTACTGAGCTTTTTGGTGTTCCCATAGTGCCAGAAACAAATGTAAATTTTACTATACTATGGCAGTTTTGACTATACTTTTTTTCTCAGTGTAGATACATTAACTAGTTTCTCTAATGTTAAACCATTAAGTAATATTGAAAAATAGTAGTTTAATTGAAAGTTTTTGGTTAAAGGTGTAGTGATGGGTATAACGAGTACTTTGGGCAGTTCAGCTGGAATAGTTGTACCTGTTTTGGTTGGGGAGCTTACCAAAGAAAAGGTAATTTTTTTTATTATTTTTCTTTTTATTAATATTTTTCTAATATATTGGAGTGTTTGAATGTTTTTCAATGTTATTCTAAGTATTTGCCACTTTAAACCGTATGACGTTATAGGTAAATTTTTATCAATTATTATATTCTTGTTATTAACTCTTTTTTTCACAGAAGTGTTTCCTTTCTTAATTTAAAAAAGAGCAGTAATAGCATCTTTTTTTACAAAGAGCTATTCCTTGCTTAAAAAAATAATTTTTATTTAAAAAATCTGTTATTTTTTTTCTTTTTTGCTTAATACAACAGGGTGTACTGGGGAATATGTTAAAAAATATGCTCTGATTAGAACTATTCAGAGCTTTTTTGCTTAGAACAAAGCTTAATAAAGTATGTAATTCTAATGCCGTTGTATGGAGGAACGTTTTGGCTGTATATGCAATTTTCTTATGTATATAAGCTAAATGATAAACTCAGACTTTTGAGTTTCCAATTAAAAGAATGCATAAGCAATAAAAAATATTGCTCAGATTTTCACTTAAGATGTAACTTTCATGGTCTGAGAAACTCGCTTAGTTCTTCAAATCTAAATTTTTAAGCAAGGAGGAAGAAGCTTATTTGAACAGGAGTACTATACACCGAAGAGCCATTACATTATGACCACCCTGCTAATAACATATAGAACCACCTTTAGTCCTCGAAACTGCTAGCACCCGCCGTGTCATTGATTCCACAAGGTGCTGATAGGTAGTCTGAGGTATCTGGTACCAAGAGCTCACCAACTGGTCCAACAATTCCCTCTCATTGTGAGGGGGTAGCGTGGCAGTACGAATTTGGTTTTCCAAGTAGGACCACAAATGCTCTATTGGATTAAGGTCAGGTGAGTTTGGGGGCCAGGACGTGACTTGAAAGTCACTGGAATGTTCCTCGAACCAATCCATGACGATTCGACCCTTAGGACATGGTGCATTATCCTGTTGGTGAACACCATCTCCCGCATGAAAAACTGTTGCCATGAATGGGTGAACATGGTTTGCAACTATGTTCAAGTAGCTTACAGACGTCAGGGATTGTTCTATGAGGATTATGGGTCCTAATGTGGCCCATGAAAACATTGTTCCTGGGCGACAAACCATGAAAACTTGGGCGAGCCCATTATTATAGATGGAGGGTGGCCATAATGTAATGGCTCCTCGGTGTATATCAGAATCTCTCTATGTTACCAGAAACTCTTGTTTATTATTGAAACATATTCAAAACTGTATAATCACGTTTAGCATAAGTTTTTAAATTAATTAAAAAAAAATATGTGATGATTTGTTTTAAATTTGAAATTAAAACTTAGCTCAGTTTTAAATGAAAAAAAGAAGGAAAAATATTTCATTTTCGAACAACTAAAAAAAAAAAAAAATATTTGACGCAATTTATTCTTTTTTTTTCAATTTCTCTTAAAATTTTAATTATATAATACACAATTCTATTCAAAGACTGTATTTTGGTGTCTTGACTGTATTAAGAATATAATTGAACTTATTGGGGGAAGGAATAGTTCATTAAAAAAAAAGAAAAATTGCTGCGTTTTAAAATTAGATCAGATATATTAAGAAATTTATCCATCCACAGGAGGCGAGATGGAATCGTATTTGACGTCATAATTAGGTTTTTAAATATTCAACATTTTATATTTATTTTCTTCGATATGACTTGCATTATCTGTTTGAGTCATGGTGGCTCAGGGAATAGAGCTTCCATACGCTCACCTCCCCATGAGGAGACCCGGGTTCAATCCCAGTGACAGCTGGTCGATTCGAATTCCGCACCCGGCTCGCACAGTGCTGACGTAAAATATCCTTCGTTGTAAACGAAATCATGGGTTGGAGTCCCCTTGCCGACAGGCTAACAATGGAAGTTTTTTGTGGTTTTCCTCTCCATGTAACACAAATGCGGGTTAGTTGCATCAAAAAGTCCTCCACGAAGGCAAATTTCTCCCACTACTAGATCCAGGAGTTCCCTTGTCTTCTGTATTGGATTCAAAATTACAGGGCTACGGAGTTGAACATTAGTAGACGAAAGCCCTAAATTGGGACGGCTGTTCAACGACGGTTAAAAAATTATAAAAAAAAGTGTCCGTTTGAAAAAGTTGTAAACCGATTTCTTTCCGCTATTACAGCGCCATCAGTGAATTAGTTTGTCAAGTCAGGATTTCATACATTTTTTAACGCAGTCTAATCAAATCAATCATTCAAAAACCCGCTTGTCATATCACTGTACATTTTTATGGATAATCCAAGTGTGCAATTGAATCTGGGTGCCTCCATTTAAAATTTTGAAGTTTCTCCCACCCGTCTTGGTTAGGTAGAGGGTCGAGTTTTGAATCATTAAAGGTCATTTTTTAAATTATTTCCCGCTTGTGATTTTTTCCATTTCTGATCGAATTCGTATTTTTAGTATTATTCCTATTATTTTCTGGCACGCTGCATATGTCCGTATCAAATTTTACTTCTGATGCACATGCTTACTTCTAACTTTTTACTGCATTAATTATTATCGTTGTAATCTTTTAGCAAATCCTCGCACAGTGGGACAAAATGTTCATTATCACAGCTGCTATTGCGGCAGTCAGCGGAATTGTCTTCCATGTCTTTGGCTCCACAGATACACAGCCTTATGACCCAAGCTTCTCAAAAGATGTTAATAGTGAGAAAGTATCGAAGCAAGATGACTGCAATAAAAACCAGAACTCTACCAAGCTTTGATAAATGGGATCAGAGAATTGCCATAACGAATCATTTGATCATAGAATTCGAGTATTTGATCTAAACATATCCATTAATCAAGTTGTGATACATCTAGAATAAAAATTTATTTTAAAAAAAAAGAATGTTTTGGGTTTTTTTGTGGCATATGCTTATTTTCGTTTAATTTCAAGACAAATTCGTGTACCCGGACATCCCAGTTTCATCAATAGGGTTTCAAATTTTATATTTTCCTTCAATTAGAGTACACTGATTCAGATTATGTTTTTTAAGAAAGTACATGGCTAAAATATTTCTGATTTAATTAGAGTACATCGTTGAAATGACTCTAACTCAAGAAAAAGTATACAGCTACAAAAACTAGTGCGCAAAAAAGAAACAATCTAAATAACTTTTGATATAATGATCGGATCTTCACGTTCTAGAACTCAATCTTTATGGTTCGAGGGGGTGACCTCAAATATGCTAATTAATTAAAGCAGACATTATTTTAAAATACGAAATCAGACATAGAAACGTACTTCCTCTTAATAAACAAACCTTTTTTTCCCTATGAATTCGGATTTCTGACCTCCAAAATATAAGGGGCAGCCGCAATCTGGGAAATATGGTTCCAATAGTTTGGTCAGGTGAGCGTTGCAAATTTTGGAACCGTTAATATTATTTTTACTTTTTGCGTATTTCCCCGTATCTCGAGAACTTTTTAAGCAAATTGTAATATATTTGCACACAATTTAAAAATTCTTTTATCCAAAGATATTTCCATGAAAAATATAAATTTAGCAATTATTTATTATTTTCTTATCATTTTATTTAATAAAATAGCCACAAAAAAAAACTTTTGAATTGTAAGATAGACAACTTTTTACATAATTTTAAAAAATGCAATTTTAAAGGAAATAATTCAAAATTTGTGCAAAATCGGTCAAATTGTTCCTGTGAAAATACAACTTTAAAATATAGATTTTTCAAAATTTCGAATTTTCAAGAACTATTCGACCGAAATCGCAGTATATTTCGCTGTTTAAAATTGATGCTCTTTAAAACGATGTAAAAAATTGCTTGCTTTGCAATTAAAATTTTTTAACTATTATTAAATAAATTAATAAGAAATTTTTTTTACTAAAAATTATAATTTACATGAAATTATTTTTGAATAAACGAATTTTATAACTCTGTCCAAAAATTTTATAATTCTCTCATAAAATTCTCGAGATATGGAGAAATATGCTAAAAGTAGAATTAACATTAATGGGTCCAAACTTTTGACTGCTCTCCTGACTAAACTTTTGGAACCATATTTCCCTAATTACGGCTGCATCCTGTGTTTTGAAGGTTAGAAATCTGGATCTATCGAGAAAGCGGTATGTTTATTCAGAGGAAGTATGTTTTTTTGTCTGATTTCGTATTTCAGAATACCGTTTACATTTGTTAGCTATCATATTTGAGGTATAATCTCTTTGAACTATTAAGATTGAGTCCTAGAACTTAAAGATACGATCATTAGATCAAAAGTTATTCAGGGGGGCCTTTTTTTATGTTGCGCACTTTAAAATAATAAAATGACTCTGACTTAATAAGAGTACACTGCCAATATTTTGGAGAGCGTTGAATCTTAATAATATTTAAACTTCTGGCAGCTTTACTGTACCAAATCTGATCACATTATACTAGTGCTCCTTTTACTTATACACGGAAATATTTTTCAGTTATGTTCCACTTAATTAAGGTCGCTTTCTTAAGGTCACATTATTAAGATCGCAGCACCTTTTACGCGATATTAGGAATTAAGGTATCAATATTATGTTTTAGTGTTCAACCATTTTTATTGCATTGTTACCTTTTTTTTTTAAAAAAATGGCAATTCTGATTTCATCGCTTTCTTATATTTAAAATTATTTAGAGTAGGATAAATGATTACAAATCTAAAACAACATCGAAAAAAATCCAAATTATTTATTATATCTTTATATAAATATGAATGATAGAGAGGTTAAATGCTTTTTATCGTTATTCAATGGTATGAATTACAAACAACGAGCTTTGCTTACTTCAATAACATAAAGCCACCAAAGATCACAACATATAACATTAAATTAAAAAATTGAAATTATTTTAGCTACATTAATTGAAAAAATTAGTGGAAGAAACAGGTTAGTGACATTTTCAGAACAAAAAAAAAATGTTCCATCTGAACTATTTTATTACCAATTTATTAGAAAGTGGGACAAATATTTCGTTCTTTTCATTTATTTACCACGACCTAATTTCATGCAAGCATACTGAAAACTGAAGTAATTAGTTATGTTAAAATTTAAGTGAAAGCAAAAACAGTTCAGATGCATTAAACATGCCCGTATTTATTTTGCCACTTTTTTTTAATCTCATTAATTCAGATTCATTAATTCCCCTAAAAATATCACTTCCAAATTCTTTAACTGTGTCGGTACATGATTTTCAGTTTGATTTCATGATTTAGTAGTGTTTTTCAATACTGATTTATTGATTTTCTTTATTTATTTTTAAATATTCACGTGCGAAGAACGGGTATTCAACTAGTATTAAAATGAAAATATTGCAATAAACAATATATGAAATAAAAAATAAAATTAAGTTCATTGTCATACATAATGAAACATGCGTTGATTGTCAAGGTATATCTTTCATTGTATAAAGAAGTGAAAAAGAATAAATTGTGGATTCTTTATCCTACACTAACTTATCAAATGCCAAAAAATAGAGTTTGTTTGGTTAACTGAAAGACACGAATTCATTTATGGAATAATTTTTGATTACTCGTATCAACTATATCATCTCTTGGCGAGCTCTTCGATGCGAAGAATGACATTTATTAATAGAAAACGCTTACCTTGAAGGATACAAATATTTATTTTTTACTCTGATCTGAATTAAATATGCCACATCATTTTTGTGAGGAGCGGTCTCTTCAGCTACTTACGGGGAAAATATTATTACTATGCGTTAAGTGGTTTCGTGAGTAATTTCAAATGATAATGGTGACAGTTTATTATTTTTTATTTATTTTTAAATATTCCCGTGCGAAAAACGAGTATTCACCTAGTATATTATAAAAATGTATTCAAATTCAATTCTGTTCATTTCTATGATAAATTAAAATCGAGAAAAGTTTTATGTGGAAATTTAGTACCAGACTGGTGACGTTGTAATTAAAAAAAAAACGATAAATGTTTCTGAAAAGCTTTTTACCTTGGATTTTATGATATGAAATTATGTTTATGTAAAGCACGCAATGCAACAAGTTAGCAATACTATCTGATGAACTACGTTAGATCTATGACTGATATATTTGTTAAAATATGGACTATTTTTTACGCTGCCTTTATTTTAATTCATTGCTATAGTTTATCATCACTAAAAACTTTTGAAACAATTTTTGCGGATTTATAATCAAACTTCAAATTTGTTTACCTTATTTTATTTTATTGATCATGATGTTTTTCAATTGGACAAAAAGTGCATAAATAGAAAATGATTAAAATGGAAAACAAAATCGAACATTTATCAAGTAAGTCACATGTTTACTTTATATTGACATTAATATTTAATGTTAATAATTTTTAATGTTAATAATGTTAATAATAATTTTATGTTAATAAAAACATAGTTCTCGAAAATTAAATACCATTAATTATTAATATTATTATCTTCGCTTTGTGTTTGGATATATAGAATTTAAAAAAATTGTTTTTGCGATGCTTTATGTCTTTACATACCATAAAAAGAAACTGTTCAAAAATCCTTTCATTGTAGTGGGTACAATCTTATGTAACAGAAAAATCACTTGATGGGATCCTTAATTTAAAAAAAAAAGTAGTGCGGGGAGTCCCTCCGCGCGGAAGAAGTTAAACTTCGCAACCTGCGACGTTAATTGTAGAAGAATCAGCAGTCATAGCATAGTCGTGCTCAGTAATCACGGTAATATTGTGCATTTTTCCCTCGTGGACCTCTTGAACCAGTGGAAGTGCTTGTGGTTGCCTCATCGTCTCGCTCTGGAAAATGTATTTGTATTAATAATGTATGTGAATGCGTCATAATGTAATTTCAGAAGAGAAAACCTAACAATCAATTGATATTCACAAGAGACGTACCTTGACATAACCTTAACTCCGTCGCATTGTCGGTGGTATTGTTTTCACTCATTTTTTACAATTGTTATTCACTAAATTTGAAAATAAAAAATACTACCCAATTAAATTATATTGAGTATTGAGTATAGTAAAGTGCGGCGTGCTCTCTGCTTTCGCTTATAGCACTGCGTTTCAATAGTAAGGCTTAATTTAACTAATAAGATTTATTTGAGCCCTGAGGCTCTTCATCAAATTCCTGACTAATTTTGATTCAAAAGTTTTTTTAAATTATATGTGTATCAAAACAAACTAAAAAAATATTTATCGAAAAACAATTCACGATCGCAACGCTCGAGTACGATCTCTAGCGGGAGCCTGTAAATATCGGACATTAATTTATCACGTTTTCATTTAGTTCCATCAAAATCATTGACCATGACGGACGCCATTTTCTTAGCAGCAAATAAAAATCAAAATTTCCCTAAGGAAAAGCTGAAGAACTTGAAAAAACTAACCAGAACATGCCAAACATTGAAGCAGAACACGCAAAGCATTTGAAGAACAATTTCTCCATAATTTTTACCTTTCTATTACCAACAATATAGCTTACAATTTCATGATCACTTGCTGTTACAGATGTGTATATTACGGTAAAATAATTTTCTCTGTCTTCAATTCATTACAAATTAAAATGAAGTCAACATTGCTTTCGTCATTCCAATAAATAAATGTGAATTCAGAACGTCAAGAACTGCAATAGTTATAGAATATTCTTCTTTGTAATAGAACAGTATATATTTCTGTATCTATATAATTCGGAAAACAACAATAAAGAATCAACCAAATTACTTAAAATAGTGCATTTGTGCTGATGATTAATAAATTTTTTATCGTTTTCTTGGTAAGTATTTTTTAGTTTTGAAAGAAAAGATAATTTCAACTAGAATTCAGCTGTTCTGTTTGTAAGCTACATATTCAAATTCATATCGAGATCTTACAATTATAAAATTTTGATGTGTGGTATGTTATCTAAAAGTAATAAGGGGATAATCTATGTACATATTATTTGAAAATAAAACGAATTGAATCAAGCGAAGAACATTTCATTTGGAACTCTGCTGATTTATAAAGAAGGTAAGTGTTATGATTTTTATAATAAAAAATTATCTTGTAAATTTTTGTTTCTTATTTGATGATAGTTTTCTACAGAATGGTTTTTTACGTCTGATTAAGAACTAGTAGAATAATAAGAAAAGAAACAATATGAAAGTTTTTATTTCAATGTAATGAATTCTTAAAATCGTTTTTTATCCTAAGAATTCTTTGTTTTCCGTTTTATAGTTTATAATTTTTTGATAAAAATTTTTGTCAAAATACTTTTTTTGAAAACATAAAGGGTATAACATTATGTGTTTATGTATACTTCTTGCATATTCTAATGTTTCAAGTAATATGATTCAGAAAAGTATGAATAAAAATTCGGTACTTATGTATTAACGCCACAGCAGCTACAGATTATGAAGACAGTCA
>NC_092209.1:49980919-50003120 GCF_043381705.1 Parasteatoda tepidariorum | reverse complement strand
TCTATAGAATGGTTTTCTGCGTCCGATTATGAATCAAAAAAGAAAAAACATGAAAGTTGTTTATTTTAATGTAAGGAATTTTTAGAATTGGTTTTTTCTTTTTTGCTTTGTATCGTAAGCATTCTTTATTTTACGTTTTTTAGTTCCTAAATAATGATTTTTATTGAAACTTGAGATTTTTTGATAAAAATTGTTGTCAAAAAACGTTTTTTACTAAAGTAAATTTCCTAAAATTATGAGGCTTATGTATACTTTTTGTTCATTTTTATTTTTGAAGTAATATTATTCTTAAAACTATGGAATGTAAAGTTTAAATAGGCCTTTCATGTTATATCATTAAATTTAGTAAAACTATTTCTCGGGCATTAGGTTTTAACTCTTATAAGAATATACATATTTTTTTCTGTTTATGTGCAAATATTTTTCCGAGGTGTTTTGGATGTTCCTTTCTTAAAAAAAAGAGATACCATTTTGTTTTCGTTTGCATAAGATAGGATATCAAACATTTTTCTTTTTTAAATTTAATCAGCCACGATAAAGAAGGAACGTTGCAATGATACACGCTACATTAAAGACGTCTCTAGAGTAAATGAATGACTGTTCATATAGAAATCGCAGGCATTAGTCTCATACAACAACGCCCCCTATAGTTCGTTGCGATCGCGAATACTTTTATGACTTTTATTATTTTTATGCTAGTGAGAACCAAAACAATATGGAAATGAATGAGGG
The DNA here is from genome assembly GCF_043381705.1 of Parasteatoda tepidariorum. NCBI lineage: Eukaryota > Metazoa > Arthropoda > Arachnida > Araneae > Theridiidae > Parasteatoda > Parasteatoda tepidariorum. The sequence continues at coordinate 50,002,388 of NC_092209.1, read as the reverse complement.
AAAACTGGATCCTACCACGTGATTTCCTGGCCAATAAAAATGTAGCGTTAAACGTTTAACGCAACCTTGTTGGAAGTCGCATAAGAAGTATAACTTCAAAAAGAAAAGAATTTGTTTCTTTTGCTGCCGTCAGTATACAATTATTAAAAGTTATAATTGTATTTTTTATTTTGTAAAATACTTCTTTATTTCTTTTTTAACAGCATTTAACGGTAGCATTTATTTGTCATCCTTTCTTAATAATATTCTTCGGTTCATTACTATTTTACCAAAATAACTGATTTTTTTTATTTATTTCCAATGAGCTGCACAATCAGTCTTCCCGATGAGCAGACCTAGTGCGTTCTCCAGAAGTGGTATCCACTCGTTCAGGACCACCACAATGGGTGAAATACCGTTGGGCTTGTTAATTTGGTCGTCTAGTTTTTGCCACACTAGATGGCAGCACCGAGACTCAATTTGATACTAAAGTGCACCAGTAATTTAATTTTGCCGGAAATGCCAAGAGCCAATAAGGCACTCCAGGGATCTTTTACATGCCGCATAATCATACGACATGGCCGATGAGGATTTTCTGCATCCTGAAAATTTGGTCTCTCTGCCGGGGATCGAACCCGCAGACTTGGGCTCAGAAGGGCGACGACAAACCAACTGCACCACCCAGCCAACCAAATTAAATGATTTAAAACTAAAACTGGCGTTTGTTTATTATAACGCAATCCTATAATATTATTACATTACTCCACATTTTATGCTAAGCACATTGCCAAACTTTATACACAGCTGTTTTACAAGTGTGAAACAGTAAAATTAACTGAACTATATTTACATTCTTAGTACCTAGTTAATATATGCTATTTTAATGAAGAGTTTTTTTAAAATTGAACAAAAAGCTTATAAGAATTAACATGGAAGATAAAATGGAAAATTTATCACGTAAATGGCATGTCTACTTTATATTGACGTTAATATTTAATGTTAATCAAGGCATTTAATTTTCACGAATTATATTTTTAGTACCTTCGCTTTGTTTTTCTATGTATAAAATTAAAAAAATGTGTCTTTATCATGCTCTCTGTCTTTACATGCCATGAAAAGAAACTGGCCAAAAAACGCTTTGTTGTTGTCGGCACAATCTTAATTAATTGAAAAATCACATCATGGGATCCTTAATTAAAAAAGAAAATTCGTATTTCTTTCGCTGTCTTCAGTATGAAATCAATAAAAGTTATAAATGTATTTCTAACTTGTAAAATACTTCTTTATTCTTTTTTTTAACGGCATTTCACTGTAGAGTTTATTTATCATCCTTTCTTATTTATATTCTCCGGTTCATTACTATTTTACCAAATTAAAATATTTCAAACTGAAATTGTCGCTTCTGTATAATAAAGCAATTCTATAATATTATTACATTACTTAACATTTTATGCTAAACACTATACACAGCCGTTTTACAAGTGTAAAACAGTAAAATTAACCAGGCTGCATTTACGTTATTAGTACCCAGTCAATGTAAGCAAATAAATTAGGGAATTTTAAATTGATAAATTCAAAATTAACTTTTCTCACTATTGCTAAATAATCTCTTGTTCAAAATTATAATTTCATACTATGACTAAATAGTGTCTTGCTGGAAATTAACTTCTCATTCTATTTCCAAATGATCTCTTGCTTAAAAAACATTTAACTTATTTTAATAGTCAACAAAAATTTCATATGAAAAGAAATTTGGATGTAGTTGCAATTGTAATTGAGTAATATATTAGGTTTAAGATTTATCGAAATAGAATCGGGAACTAAATTTGAAGAAACAAATCTGTGATAATATAATAAAATAGGTTTTGGGATCTTTCGGAGGAATTTTTTTTTTTTTTTAATTTTGCTATGACAACCTATTTATCATTAAGGAGAAAAAAAGATTATGTAGAAATTAGGAGGTTGGAGTGAAAAGTGAACAGGGGATGTCGACCCCTAGGAAGCTGTAAAAAGGACTTCAATAAATTATGCCCGATTACTTTATGTTAGAGCGCAAACATATTTTTATTATACGATCAAATTTTTGCTTTTACAATGTATTTTTTTTAATTATAGGGGTACTTTGAGCAATATTTTCTCCTTTAGAATTTTAGAATGTATACTTAGATCATAGAATAGTTCTCCCTTCATTTTATGAGAATTGTGGATCTCTTTTTCTTGTAGTTTGCTAACATTCTGGGACCAGAGACAGGAATGGTTCATTATAAAATGCTCATTCTTTAGATCATTTTTAAACTTTTTTTTAAATGACCTTTGAATGGCTACACTAATTTACCTGGAAGTTATTTTGTGAGCAAGTTAACCAATAAAATTTTGTAGATGATGATGATTTTGTGGATGACGATGACGAATTTGTAGATGATGATGATTATGATTTTGTAGATGATGATGATGGTTATGATTTCGTAGATGAAGATGATGATATAAAAGACTCGAATCCGAAACTATCTAACTGCATTATATAGAATTATTCAGAAACCATCATAGTTTTTATAAGTAGGTTAAGAACGATGGAAACAACTTACCAACGATTCTTTCCTAGAGAATTGATTTTTTCTTAGGTTAAAACCCTGTACCGAATGATGCTGTACTTAAGAGACAGTTTTTATCAAACAACATTTATTAGAAACAACAAACACACACCAACAAATCTAACATAATTTATAATTCTCGCAACGGATTATTTAAAATAAATAAAAAATAATCTCAACAAACACAACTAACTCTTAGAAGTCCCTAAATTGTCTGTTTCTTTTAATTTCTTTTCTTGACCCTGTTGTACTGTTTTTCTATTAGTACCTATGTTGTTTTTAGACTCCGTCCTTAGACAAAATTTACTCCCATTTTATTATAATAAATAGGTTTCTTTAAATTACTCGTGGAGTTGGATTATATCAATCATGTCAAATCATGTCAATATCAATCAATCATGTCAATATCAAAATCATGGAGTTGGATTATATTTTCCCCAAAAGTCTCCCATATATTATGGCTGGTTTAATTGAATAATACATTTTCACCTTAATACGACTCAGTAATATGTTTGAACTGTTATGGACATGAATTAAAAAATATAAAATACTGATAAGAAATCAATACAGGCTAAAGAAAATACGTTAGAAATGGTATAAGGTGCCAAAATATAAGGTATAAAATTAGATATTTATCTAATATTAGATTAAATTATCCTTATATTTTCAATAAAACAATAGCAACGGCATTTTATTGTACAAATCAAAAAAACAATTGCAAATTATTAACTTCCAGATGACTTTTATGGGTGAGCCATCAACCCATTCATAGCAACTCCTGGTACCTCATTGAAGACCTCTAGCAGTCGATATGCAATAAGGCCATTAAACCGTTTTTAAAAAAGCATACAAACAATGTTATTATGTCTAAACAACGTGAATATTATTAGAAAGAACTAAATCAATGTTAGTCTCAGTTCTTAATAAGCTATTTACATTGTAAATTTCAAAGAAAAGTACAAAATAAGTAGCTTCGTGTATAAGAACTTTCAATGGGACTTACCGAACGGTCAAGATGTCTCTTTAAAAACATTCAATGTACATTAAACATTCAATAAGTAACACCTGCTGTCAATAACAATATAATGATGAAGACAATGAAGAAGTCGATTTAATGTCAGCAACCTTCATCTTCAATAAATTGCAAGAACACTTTTTAATTGCAAGAATTCATAAAATAAAATAAAAACATTTTAATTTTTTTTTTTAAGTGGGAAAATACCAATTTTATTTGATTAAAAACTACATCAGAAAATTTTGCATCTCTACAACTTGATTAAAAAAAGAATTTATAGACAAAAATAATGCACAAATGCATTTTCCAGGTCTAATTAAAAAATCAGGCTCTTTACAAAAGTTGCCGGTAATTTGCAATGCACCAGGCAAATGGGAAAAAGTTTTAAGTATTTTACAATCCACTATATTATTTCCAAAATTTTACTATATTATTTCCAGAAAGCTGAGATATCTTTTATTTCCAGGTCATGCCATTTACCAGCGGAGATACTTCATAGCATTTTTGTTTTTTCTCAGTCTCGTTGTATCACAATCGCAGCGTTTAAATTTGAGTTTTGCATTAGTGGACATGGTGAATGTTACTGAACATCATTCAAATGGTTTGAATACAACTGAATGTCCTGACCTAAGAAATGACACTGGTACAAAAAATGTAACTATAATTCACTTTTATTTGATTTTCGCCGAAATACAAATTTAAATCCTTAATAATCACATTCAAAATACTAAATATTTTTTTACATACTCTATGCTTGTATAGGTAGAAACAAAATTGCAAGGAAACTGATACAGGTGGAATCTTAAATAGCAGGCAGCATTACGGCAAACATTGTATTTTCATTTTCATTTGATTGGAATAGAAAAATTTATTAATCTTTTTCTTTCCTCTTTTTTATTTTAGAAAAAAAAAATTCTGAAAACTGAGGTCTTAATATGCTTTTTCATTTACGTATAAACAGATAATTTACTCAAACATTAAAAGAAAATAGTGTTAAACAAACGTTATAAGAAAACATTTTTCATTGTCGATAGATCTCTATTTTAGTATTTTGTCGAAAACGCTTTTTTTCACGAATTTATACATTACGAATTTATTTGACGATTTTTTATTTACATCACGAATTATACTATAGCACATTTCTAATAGGTTTAACGAATTACATGTCATTTATTTGAATTCAAATTTATTTTAATGACTTAGTATTTACTAAAAAGATGTAATTTTTTTATATGGATTTGAATGATTGTTTTGAATTCTTAGAATTGTGTGCATTTGCAATGTACCTAAGTTAGTAGCGAGCGAAGCGATCTTGGTACGCGAAGCAAACCATTTAAGATTGCGTAGCAATTTTCGGGGGTTGGCGAGCGTTAGCGAGCAGGGGGAGCAGCCCACTAGTAATTTTATAAAATAAGTTTGACTTACTTATGCGAGGAGGAATTTTAAATCTTATTTTAAATAAATTTTAATTTTTGTGGGACTGATATCCAATTTTGGCCAGACAATATGGAATGCTTATAAACGTTTTATTGAGACAAAAAAGCACTAACGCGAAATGTATAATCTTTTATACACTGGACACTAAAAATAATGAAATGAGGTGTTAGAATATTGCATGTTGTGAGCATTGCATGTTTTATATATTCCATGTTTTATACATTGCATGTTGTGAACATTATTTCGAAAATGAAAATGTGCTTCAGAGACATACTGAGAATAGATCATATTATATACCCCCTCCGAGTTTCACCCCTTTTACGTAAATATACCCCCTAACGTGTTATATAACCATGTTTGATTTTAATATTAAAACAAATAACTTTTACTTAGATAAATATATGTAGATGCAAAATCAATCACAATTTGCAAATCTACATAACATTTATGTAGATTATTACGTAACAATTATTTAAATGCATTTAAAATAAAATTCTTGCTACTTTCTTTTCACATTAGTATTGCAACTCAAATGCAACTGTAAATCCTGTCGAAGGCAACAAGGCCAGTGTCAAACCATGAAGAAGTGAATTCGTATTTTATATTTTATTTTATAACCGTCGTTTAACATAACCAATGTTCATCTCCGACAGCCAATGTTCATCTCCGTAGCCTAATAATTTTGAGCGCGATCCAGAAGACAAGGAAATTTGCCTTCATGGAGGACTTTTTGATGGACCTAACCCACATTTGCGTTACATGGAGAGGAAAATCACGAAAAACTCCCAGAGTTAGTCTGACTGCAAAGGGACTTTTTTTTTTCTTTCCTCCAAGCCCTGGGCATGTACCTAGGTTATGAAAAACCCTTAACCATATAGCCCAAGACTTGGCCACTAATCCAGCTCCACTCCAGCCTACATAACATGATATTTAAAAAAAATATGTATATATTTTTTTTTTACTTAAAGTGTGGAATTTAAGAAGAAATAAGACAAAAAAAAATATACATGTGAAATGGGAAATTAGTAAAAAGAAATGAATAAAATAAATTAATAAGAAAGTAAGAGAAAAAAAATATAGCGTTAAAAAAACTAATAGAGATGAAAGTATTACTAGATATAGAGAAATCTTAATAAACAAATATATATATATATATATGTCTTTTTAGTAAGGATGTGTATAGACTTGATTGGATTGACGTAGCTCTTTTAGATCGTGCAAGTAAGTTGGGCAGGAAGGTGAGGAGGCTCTGTGATTACAGTCCAGATTTAAATTGGAGTCTTGGTTGGATGAGTGACAGTTTATGCAGAATTCTTCTTTTTCTGTGCAATTTTCGATACTATGACCTTTGTATCCGCACTTCTCACAATAACAGTATGACTCAATACATGTGTTTTGGTGATGACCTATTGTCTGGCATTTTCTGCACCTTAATAAAACCAGTCTTTTTTTAATTGTGCAACGTTGTAGACCAGCGTAGAAATAATTAAGATTCAAAAGCTTGATGGAGAGTTTTCTGTTGACTCTTATGATGATGTGTCTCTTAGAATTATCTCTTTTATGTGGGATTTCTTTGGTCAGTTTGATGATATCATAGGCAGGGTTGAAATTGCCATTGATTTTTATCAAGTTAATAATCTCAGTTTCTGTGAATGTGACAGGTGTGTTAAGAAGAATTAGAGAGAACAACTTTACGTCTTTGTCGTGATATTGGATGCCTGTCTTTTGTAAGGTTGAGAGGACCGTTTCCTTATGTTGATTGTTATGAAACTTTAGTTCTAGCATCTTGCTGCTTCTATAGACTTTTTTCACGGGCAGTTTAGGTTCTTCCTGAATCAGCCTTTCCACAATATCAGTTGTGGAGCAGTCTTCTTGTGGTTTTACTATTATTGGTTTTGGTGGTATTATTACTCGTGGAACATCAACATTGATAGAGGTGGTATTTTCTAATTTTTCGAGTCTTGCGTTGATGGTCTTTAGATTCTCTTCAATTTGATTTAGTGGGTTTGAGGAGTGAACATTTAATGAAAAGTCATCAAGTTTTATTCGCATATAGTCAATTTTCTTGTCCAAAGATGTTTGGAAGTTTCTAGAATTTATCAAGTCATGAGTTTCTTGTTCCGAAGTTATCTTCCTTATTTGTTGAATTGCATTGATACAAGCAGATCGTGGTTCTTGCGGAAGGAATATTTTCTTATGATTGCTGTAGTTGATGTTTTTCTCTATTATATGTAGAAGGCGTTCTATATCCGTTTTAGTCTGTGACATGATGGAGGTATTTTTGTTGGTAGAAGTTGGAGTATCACTGATGATGCAGTCGTTGGTTACCGGAGAAGTATGTTCATAGACAGAAGTGAGATCAACGATTACTGAAGGTGATGTATTAGTATCAGGACATTGTATGGTTTTATTATCTTTTCGATGAGAATTTTTTGATCTGGAAGGAGTTTCTGTGAGTGAGATATTATAGTCAACTCTTTGAAAGTTTTGTGTAACTCTGCGTTGGGATCTTGCTGATCTTGCAGGATATTGAAAATTGTCTGTAACTTGTGAATTAGCCATGAAAGAAGGTAGTCAATATGTAAGCAGAAAGGGTAAATAGAGGGCTTTAAAAACGCTAGTTAATGTAAAAATACAAATTAAAAGGAGTGGCGATGGTGAGTCAAAACCTGGCCCCTGAGAAAACCTAGAGTAGAAGTTAATTGAGAACCGATGCTCCATTGATAAGGTATGTCACCGCCAGAGAAAAGAGGTGTGGGAGGATAAATGCGTATTAGATGTGCTGAAAACCTGATAGAATGCAGGAAACAATGAAGGCGGCGCTAGGCAGAGTGAGGAAACTTGATTGGTTGAAGCAGAATGATCATTCATTAATGGATACACTGGCGATGGCATACAAGTACTAAACGTTGCCTAATGAAAATTTAACTAGAAACATATATGATAATTTAAGACAGTTAACTATATATCAAATTTATTGCTAAATAGATAAGATGCAACAGTAGATAACAACTGGTACTACGCCGGGAAAAGTTATATCAACAAATGTACTAATAAAGAGAGGATAGGCCATTGCTATGCTAACAAACAATTTCTAAGTGCTTAAAAATGGTGAGAGTAAACAAACCGAAGTATTAATAAGTACTACTGTTGATGAGTTGACCTGGGTATTCCATTGGTTGTTAATATCCAAAATCTTCTGGTAGGCTGATGCAAAATATTGCTGGATGGCCTTAAGCTATATATGAGAATGTAAATCTAACTTGAGCTTTGTTATTTGAGAAAAAACATTGTAAAAATGCAAAGAAAAATCAAAATAAAGCACTCGGAGACGATATTGACAATAATATAATAATACATAATTAAAAGAAAAAAAACACTTAGAGATAAATAAAATGGCCCTAATCTATGTAAAAAGAAATGAAAATGAACTAAGACAGCAAATGTATGATAGAATCAATATAATAAAGGTTTGTAAACAATGACTCTGGTATTAACTTAAAAACAGCATGGAATAGGAAAAGCTATTAAAATGAATAATGTCGATTATAAATTTAATTGATTAAAGAATTATGGATATGGCGTGATTTAAAGCACTTAACTGTGTTTGCGATCATAGAGATTGTTTACATTTTGTTATGGGGAATAGAACACCATTAACATGGGAAAGTGATGTCTCTTTGAAATTTAATATAAAGTCAAAAGATGGGTGAAAAATTAAACACAGGGTGGCGGACAATTGAAAACATTTGGGGGAACAACATATAAAAAATTTAGATAGAAATAAAAACGCTAAGATAAAAATTTGAGTGTCCAAAGTCAGAGTTTACAAAATACTAATTTTTACATAGCGATAGCCTAATCCATGATCCGTCTACCACTGAGGATATTTTACGTCAGCACTGGGGCCAGTGCAAGCCGAATGCGGAATTTGTATCGACCAGCCATCGCTGGAATTCGAGCCCGGTTCACCTTATTGGAAGACGAGCGCTCTATCTCCTGAGCCATCACGGCTCAGTGAAATCATATTGACGAGTATAAAGAGGAAGTCACAAAGTTTCGAGTCAGTGAACGATTTTTATCCTTTCCATTTAATTTGTTTCTAAAATATCAATGCCATAGAATCAGAGAAATGTGTCTGCATGGAACAGAATCAATATGGAGCAGCGAAGCGGTGACTCCGTGAAGACGGAAAATAAAGCCGAAAATGAGGGTTCGTGTAGGTAAACCTGCCCGTTGCTACAGGTTCTAGCAATAAAATGAAATGAAATTTTAAAGCCTTCGTTTTTCAAGTGGTCTAGCAGAAGGAAAATAATGCTCATTTTGTCACACCTAAAACGAAAAAAAAAAAAAAAAAAATATGGAGCATCACATTTGACATTCGTAATAAACTTCTTATTACTAGCGAAATAGAAGTTTATTACAAATTTAATAGAAGTTACTCTAAAATCTCTTGAAAATTATGTGCCTTAAGTTTTCCGTTTTAGGTATGACAAAATTGCATTATTTTCTTTAATCGATCTGTTTAATAAGAACAGTTTTTGTTACCTTAATTTCACAAAATTTATTTGAAATTGTCATCGTACAAGTACGTTAGTTTGTTTTTATAAAACTAATCTGACAAATCTAAGAATATTTTCAGAACATCGTTAACATTTTCTTAAGTTAGATGTGCGACATCTCCAATGCCATTTTCGAAAACATGCTTCGAAAAAGTTAAAAAATGCTATACACATTTTTTTTAATTTATTACACAAAATTGGTAATTTGGTGCTTACATATGAGTAATATACTCAAACATTTGTTTTATTTAGTTAGTTAAAACTGTTTTAATTGTTATATTTGAAAAGGATCACAAATAATACAATGATAGTGAATTATTTTTAGGAAAATGCAGAGTTTTCTTGGGATGCGGAACTTCAAGGACTGATCATAAGTTCTCAATACATTGGATATTGCATCGCGCAGTTTCCAGGAGGTCTTTTATGTGAACTATTGGGTGTTAAGAAAATGATATTAATCAACATAATTATTGGTTCGTTGTGCAACTTACTCTCACCAATTGCAGCTAGAACAGATCCATATTTGCTTTTTGTTGCACACCTCATAAAAGGAGTGGGGCAGGTAAAAATTTACCAAGCACATTCCAGATTTCATTTATTAGTTGCAACAACATCTAAAGTAGGTTATCTTATGCAAATTAAACTCTCACAAACAAAGAATTTGGTCTTAAAACATAATTGATCTACTTTCATAAAATTCACGATAAACAAGAATTAAATTTAAATATCAAAATATTTCAAATTATTTTAATTTAGGGCACTTATTCAGTACCTATATTTTACTCCGATGTGGAATACCTACGTTAGTTACCTAATAGCGTAATTAATTGATCTTCACTTCCGTCAAACAGCACCTCGTACTTTTTTATGGCCATCAAAGCGGATATATACCAAATAAAGTTAGTGGTTTAGGGTGTTTTTGAAAATCGTCTTTGTGTATTTTTCTTTATAAGTCATTATATGAACTGAACATTATTCCAAGCTTTTGAAGGAATATATATATATATTTTCTTCTTTTGTAAGAAATTTTTTTTCTTCTACAAAACCATTTTGGCCAATTTAGTTGTTTTTTTGCAGGTTCTTGCTCGTCGTAAATGAAACTTAAAGTTCCACAGTTTTGCCGAACCGAAAATTCTTATTTCCAAAAATATTTACTTGCTTCGGTCGTAACTAATAAATATTGGATAATGCCCAAGTAATTTAACTTGTAAAAAATTACGTAATTTCATGTGACTAATTAAGTAACTATTAATTTGTTTTGACGATTGGATTTGGTAACACTCTTCCTTTCACTCAGCTTAGCTAAGATCTCAAAAGGCTGGGATAGCCTGGTTGATAAGGCGTTCGGCCACTGTCCGGGAGGTCGAGAGCTTGAAATCCGTCGGCTAAAGGCTCACGTGTATAAAAGAGTGACTCCCTAATTCGTCGTGGTTACAACATCCTCCAAGTTTCCAAAACAAATCAACTCCTGGAGGTACTGGATCGGAGATTGATTGTTCTCTGTTTCAGGTTAAAGTTACGATGTGTGAAGGGATGAGTGACATGTGAATGAGTCCTCCTTATTAAACGGGCTGTGATGTATGTATGTGGAAAAAGTTAAATTCTTGACCACAGATGACACCACTGGAAAACAAGAAGCGTCCACCTTCTGCCCTGACGCTTGCTGGTATTGGCAAGTGGCATAAGACGGCAACAAAGTCTCAAACTTCATCGATTTCTTACCAATCTCCATTCTGAATTTTGACAGTAATGACACATTCTCCATAAATAATGAAGTTTCGTGACAAGGAGTTTCTTTTTGTACTACTTCGGTGTTTTTTGTCTGACAAATCAACACCTCCTAGAAGTAGGAAGGACTCAGCATGGATCAATTTAGTAGTCCGATGTGACGAAGTTAACTGCGCAGTAGATGAAAAATAAGAAAGATGTCATTACGTTCAGGGTACTAAGCTGCGCAGTGGTTGAAAATACGAAATATGTCATTACGTTTGGACTACTAAAGGATATTTATAGTAACCCGTGCTGAGGCCTGCTCTTTTCTAAGAGGTGTTGGACAAATGCCATAGGGAAATTATTTACTAACAGAACATTTTTTGGGGTCATTTTTTTCTTCCTTTTCAGTACTTTTGGTTAAACGAAACCGTAATTGTGGTACCAAAGTTAAGTTACTGGTTTCCCATGTACTATAATTCTTACTCTCCCAACTGTAAAATTTCTGCTTCAAAATAAGTTCTGTCTGCATTGAACAGTACTCCAAAATATGTTCCTTGAATACAATTAAGGCAGTTTTTCGAAATTTCCGTAGTAAAATGAAGTGATACTTTTTGCAAATAATATGCTATTTTTATATCTGCTGTGAGTTTATAACTGTTACTCATGACTGGAAGGTCAAGTTTAGCCTATCTAAAGCCAGCTCTGTCCACACTCATTTTGAAATTGGCGCAAAACGTCTGTATGGACAAAAGTCACAATTTTATGAAAATGAAAATTGTTTGTGGTCTAATTTTTTAACATTTAAAAACTTACTCCAATTCAGCATTACTTGAGCTCATTAAAATTTGCAAAAACTGAAAATAAGGCAGCGATTCTGATAATTTTCATCTAGATAAAAAATATGCCAAATTGGCGAGTTTTTAAAAGAAGTTTGATACAGTTTTAAATATTTAAACTATTTGTCAGGTCTAAGGCCCAGATAATTCTTCACGTTAAGATAATATGTATCGTTAAAAAATAATGGCATTGCTTCGAGTATAACGCACTTAAACTATGGCTTTATTATTTTCTTTGGCGACAGAGCTTCGAAAAACAGCGTTAATGTAATCTAATATATATAATTCTCTTACGTGGCTCCCAAATTTTGGCTGAAGTACTTTGTACAACTAAATAGGATTCTTTTCACAACACTTAAATATTTACTTTATTTTCTTCATTTATAGAGAAAACAGTCGGTAAAGAATTCTGTTAGGTTAAAAAACATTTCGCTAAAAAACGAACGAATTCTAAAAGAAATAAAAATAAACAACTTAAAAAATAAAAATGCTGTTGCCAGCCATAGAATTTTTTGAAAGTTAACTTAGTAACATAAATCAAAATGACATAGAAGCGCAACTAGATCAAAATTAAGATACCTGAGCGCTTGACGTAACAAATCCTTAAATTCTATAAGTGTTGTATCCCCAAATGCCCAAATTAACAATTGTGTTTTTAAAGAAATTCTCTCTCTCTCTCTACTATTCAGACTACTATTTCATATTGTTTTACAACACATGGTTTTAACACTCTGGTGGGAAAGACTTTGAAACAAAACTTACAACAGTTACTTTTCTCAACAACTGAAATTTAGAATAGTGTGATTAAGAAAAATATGTGAACTGCTTGCAATTTCAAATTAATATTGAAATGTACAGGTTTAGAATTTTCTACAGTGAAAAGTTTTCGGAACTTCAGTATTCAAAAAAGTATACTAAAGCTGGACGTTAAGAACGTATGCAATGAGCGAGCATTGGATAGCGAAGCAATCCGAAATGAACTGCGAAAGCAGTTCCGGGGGTTTGGCGAGCGCCAGCGAGCAGGGGGCGAAGCCTCCTAATATTTTAAAATATGTTCTACGCATTAAAAGTGGAATAAAGAATATATTAGTGGTCGCATCTGAATATTTAATCAGAAAGAATCAAAATTATTATACCCCGATTATTTTTTTTTCACTTTATATTAAGTGTCAAGGAATCTGAAAAATCTTATTTCGTGTGGTGATTACAAGATACCATATATATAGAATACTATATGTCTGAATGCCATGCTTATCAGAACACATGACTACAGGACACCATGTGTCTGAATGCTAGGCTTATCAGAACATATGACTACAGAACACGTGTCTGAATGCTAGGCTTATCAGAATACCGTGTGTCTGAATGCTAGGCTTATCAGAACACCGTGTGTCTGAATGCTAGGCTTATCAGAACATATGATTACAGAACACCATGTGTATTAATCTTGTAATAATGATTATAGTGAAAAATTCCAGGGTCTACCTCTTGCTGCTCAGGCACTTCTATCAGCTCGATGGTTCCCGAAACCTGAGAAAGGATTCCTTTCTGCATTCGTCTTATCAGGTTATCCTTTGGGAGCTTTTCTAGGGAGTGCAATATCTGGCCCAGTGTGTGCTTTAGAGCTTGATGGTGGTTGGCCTTTGGTTTTCTACATTTTTGGTACACGTATTTTGATTAATCCATATTTAATTTAATTTCCGTGCTTACGAATTGCTCTGGAAAATTTTGATTGATATAAAAATATAACGCAGATAAACTAAGCAGAAATTGCTTGTTATGTATTTAATTCCAGCAAAATTCTAACTTTTAAATGAGCCAGTTGTTTTTTTTCATTCGATAAGTTTTAATTTTAGGCATTCGGTATAGTATAAATTATAATTCAAATAATATTTTGTACTTGCAAAAAAATGATAGAAAAGTGTCTTTAAAATATTGTGATTTATAGAACATATAAATGATTGCATAAAGTGAGAGGACGATCTCGATGTTTTTGAAAACACTTTTTATAATTATTATTTTAATAATTTAAAAAATTTTAATGATTTGTGTTCAATATTCATGGACGGAACATTGTGAAAAATCATTTATTAATCTTGAAAGGTAAATTCTTTGAAACAATTATGTCTAAATACTGAATGATTGACAGCGCCAAATATTTATTAACAGACAATCGACAGTTATGCATTCTTTTTTCTCTCTCATTATTCATACTCAGATATTGTGAGATCACTGTAGAATTGCTACACTGAGAACATTTTTAGTTTGTTCCGACTGAAAATATGGTTCAACGCAACAATGATACTGTATTAAATTGAGACATATTATCATGCATATTAATTTTTTAAGTTTAATTTCATGATCTTATGGTTCAACTTTAACGTAAGTACGGTTCATTTATCACTTTATTGAAGTTGCAGCAAATTTTCACCGTATTATAATTAAAGGCCACGTTAACCACGTTAAACCAGTTTTTTTGGCGAGTAAAAGTTAGTAAGCTTTTTCTTCATTATTAGTAAGCATAGTTCATGGCATAGGTTCATAAACACAAATTAACATAGTTATTTACGCATATTTTTTTCAGGTTTTTTTGGAATTTTTATAAGCATTTTTATTATGATATTTTATGTTGAAAAACCAACTGATGATCCTAACATATCAGACAATGAGCTGAAGTATATCTTAGAAAATATAAACTCAATGGATACAGTAAAAGTAAGTTTGCAAATACATTCTAATCATCTTAATTATGACTAAATACTTTCAAAATAATATATTATTTTGCTAGAAACTTCTTATGATAATATTTTTTTCAATATTACGTATTCTTTTAACATTTTTACGCTTATGAATCAAAACTTTACAGCCATTAAAACTCTCAAATATGTTTTATTTTCCTTTCATGTTTTTCTTAACACAAATAATTTAAAGCCTATTCGTTAATAGTAAAAATTCTATCATTTTAAATTCACACACCTATTTCTTTTTCATTTTAGGAAAGTTTAAACAAATTGAAAGTAATTGTATGTTCTTTTTCATTGAAATTACGTTTTAATCTTTTAACGTTTATTCTCTTGGACTAAGTAAAAGTGTATGATGATTTAAAGTTAAGATTATGTTTCAAATATGTTGTGGTAATTAATTAGTTATATTTTCTATTTACTTTTTTCAAACAGCGTCCTCCTACACCATGGGGTGAGATTATGGCTTCAGTCTCAACTTACTCTTTAATATTAGCATTGTTTGGACAGAATTGGATGAGTTTTTACTTTTTGTCGGTCCATCCATTATACATGGACACTATTCTTAAGATACCTATAAAAGAGGTAAAAATATTTTTGAATTGGGATTCAATGAACTAAAATCTCAACTTACTCTTTAATAATAGCATCGCTTGGACAGAACTGGATGAATTTTTACCATTTAACTGTCCATTCATTATGTATGGACACTATTCTCAAGATACTTATAAAAGAGGTAAAGAAAATTTAAATTGGGATTCAATCACATTAAATTTCAACTTACAATCTCAATAAACATTTTTAAATTGGGTTTCAATCAACTTCAATATCAACTTATTCTTTAAGACTAGCATTGCTTGGACAGAGCTGAATGAATTTTTACCATTTAACTGTTCCATCCATTAGATATGGACACTATTCTCAAGATACGTATAAAAGAGGCAAAAAAAGTTAAATTGGGATTCGATCAAATTAAATTTCAACTTACTTCTCAATAAACATTTTTAAATTGGGATTCAATCAACCTCAATATCAACTTATTCTTTAATACTAGCATTGCCTGGACAGAACTGGATGAATTTTTTCCAATAGACTGTTCTATTCTGAAGATGCGTATAAAAGATGCTAAAAAAATTTAAATTGGGATTCAATCAAATTAAATTTCAACTTACAATCTCAATAAACATTTTTAAATTGGGATTCAATCAATTTCAATATCAACTTACTCTTTAATATTAGCATTGGTTGGACAAAACTAGATGGATTTTTACTATTTGACTGTCCATCCATTATATATGGACACTATTCTCAAGATACCTACAAGAGAGGTAAAAAAAATTAATTGGGTTTCAAGAAGAAAAAAAATTATCGTAACATTTATATTTAAAATTTCTCAGCATTTTTGTTGTTGATTAAATCACTATTCTATATTTTATTGTTCCTGACCTCAATTGTAATTGTTAAAAAATTGTTTGAATGTTTTCTTCACGAAAACATCTGCTTTTCCGTTTTCTCCTTATTTAAACAGTTTATCATTTTGTTCTGAATAATTCACCAGGTGAATGGTGCTGAGCCTATGTGAATTTTGTGAATTCACGATCTCAAAGCTCGAATACGCCATTTTGGAAGAAGACCGGTTCAATGTCTTGACCCTCCCCCTCTCCCTCTCCTTCTCTTTTCAGTTGTATAGGAATGAACTACGGTATTTTCCCCTTTCGTAATATTTTTCGTATTTAACTGTCACAAATATTTTTTTAAAATTTCTACGATGCTTTCTTTTTGAACTGTGTTCAATGTAGTTTTAAGTTCTGTATAGTTTCCTAACTTAAAAGTTTTTAATCTATTTGAAAATCAAGGCAGAAATTAACGTACTTATCTCTGTTGTTTCCAATCCCAGCTGGGATAGCGGAGCTATACCAGATCCATGAGGCATTGAGTCTTCAAAAAATCGAGGAAAAGGAGAGGTCTCTCAAGAACCTTTTCCATGATGAAATCCAGGCAATCAAGTAGATGGTGAGGACTAGCCTTGCTGGATTTGCACTTTTTACAAGTTGGAAAAAGTTTAATTTGTCCACTGAAAGTGAGGCTCTTAGTATGCCCGCTGACAAATCTACAGGTAGTGGTTTGGTCGGCACGTGTACCCTGGAGGTCAAGTGCTCCTCCAGGACGCTTGCGGGGATACCAATTGTGATCAGGTGGGACAAGCCAAGCTTTATTAACTTAAGATTTGCGGATAGAAAATTATTCAGAGTAAGTGAGGGCCGTGTTTGTAGACGCTAATGGGGAAAGCATGCGAAGTGTTGCACGAGGTTCTGCTCTACGCTACCTGTAGCCCATTTCGCACTTACGAAAAACTGTAGTTAAACCTTTATTAGTCACTTAAAACAAATTGAAAGTCAGATAAGCATATTTTTTTCTGTATTATAGCTATCTGTATTTAACACCCTACTTTGAAAGTAAAAGACATAATTTTTCGTTTTTGAGTACAAAATTATTTTCTTTTCATTCCTTGAGATATTATTGTATTTTTATTCAATTGTATCATGGTATTCTTACATTTTTTTTGAAAATCTTGCTTCATTCAAATATCATTGTGCAATGTGCTCATAGAAACACTTGCAGATCTTTTAATCAACCCTTTGTGTTTTTAATTTATATTTTCATCTAGGTGACTCATTCAGTACAGAGTTCCCCAATATTATTGACTATTGAGTTAAACATAAATTATTAACTTTTACAGAATGGATTGCTAACATCAGGACCTCATTTTGCACAACTTGTTGCAGGCGTCACAGTCTGTCTGTTTTCTTACTGGATAAATAAAAATGATACTTCTAAAATAAATATAGCTAGAAAAGGATGCAATTCGTTTGGTAAGTTATAAATAGTAATACATTTTATAAAAATATATAAAATTAACTTCAATGTTCTGACCATTTTACAAATTTAGAATTTTTATTAAGAAACATGCTAAAAAAATGCTCTAATCCTAATACAGAGAGAGAGAGCATATTTTTTTCTGTTTTAATCCGTTACTCATGCACTATGTTTGAAAAATTCCCGTTCTATTGACAGATTTCCCCCGCATATTTGAAATTGACGTTTTAATCCTGCTTTGTTGACAAAATTATTATTCTCCATTTTTCATCATCAGCGGATTAAGACAGTCAGCTAAAATGCTAGTTATTGCCATGCAATTTTGCTTATCATACGTGAACTCAACCTTTTTTTTTCCTTTCCAACTATTTTACGAGTATTTTCCATACCCGCTCTCGTTTTTTCAACGATTATTTTATGGTTTTGAACATTGTATAAATAAAATTGCGTTTAGGTTTTATTCTCAAATCGATAAACCATAGACTCGATAATCGATCGAAACGATTGCGTTTCGATTTTATTCTCAAATCGAAACCTGATTATTTTATTTCTTTAGATATAAACTTTTGTTCTTTCACTACAGTTTTATTCTTTCTTACACTTAAATATTATTTCAATAAGTAAGATTTTTAAGATAAAAACAGTTTAATATTTTTTTTCCCTCCTGAGTCACTAAAGTTACAATAACTCAGAGGACGAAGCACTCGCCTACCACTCAGGTGGCCCAGGTTCAACTGCTAGTGTTGATTGGTAGTACAGATTCTGGATTAAAAATATTCGTGGATGTATTATAATTACTATCTCAAGAATTTTAATTATTGTTTTCATTTTCCTTTTCACTTTTAGCTGTGATATTGTTTGTTTTTGGACTCGGCGGTATATATTTGTCAGGATGTGATATTCTTTGGAATGAATTCTTTCTTATCCTCTCTACTGCATCAGCAGGTTTTACTTTTGGAGGATGTTTGATAGTTGCTGTTGACATGACGCCAACATATTGTGGTAAGTATACCGGAAACATATTCGATTTAACAATTCATAAAAGAACAATTGATTCAATCGTGTAAGGGATTGCAAAGCAAACTGAACTGATAGGTCAAACCGACCCTTCTCAATTTTTCGAGAAATCTGCAGTTATCTAGAAATAAGGAAATTAAGTTAATGAAAACAAAATGCATTTAAAGGAAGAAGAAAGAATTCGGTTAAAGAAATTGACTATAAGGTACTTAGGTTATAATATTTGGTTACTATCTACCTCGAGGTATAGTTATTTTTTTTAAATAAGAACTAACTACATTTTAGTTAATTTGCTGTCATGTGTATATCCTTCAAACAGAATTTTGACCATTATCCGACTAGCTCAATGTTATCCAACTTACATGACGCCCGGCGCTGCAATTAAAAACACCAGCTAATGGCGGGCCGCAACTTTATCAAAATTTTATATAGGACTCTTTTATGTTTGAAGGAACATTAAATATTGCAGTCAGATTTTTATCAAGTTGTACAAAACAAAGGTATTATTTTGTAACACGATTATTTTTGTATTTGAATAAGTATTTTCTTGAATGCAAAACCTGAGAAATAAATTATTTTGCATCGTTGTTTTGCTAAATTTCTTAGAAACGGAGAAATTAGGTCTTTTTTTTAACGTAAGAAAAGTATTTTAAACCTATACTGATTTTTTACGAAAATTGTCCGCGAAAATATGACAACTAATATATTTCAGTTCGCGGGCCACAGAAAAGGCTTCGCGGGCCAGACGCGACCTGCAGGCCGTAAGTAGTAACCACTGAGCTGGAACATGCAATCCTCCACTGGAGCTCCGTGACTTTGAACATTTCAGTTTTCCTCATTCCTAACCTATGAAAACATATGTTTCCGCGGTATATTATTGTCAATGAAATTCATCGTGAATGCGCTATCAATTAGAATTCTGACTATTTTACAATTACTCATAGTGCTCAAATTATAACGAGTACCGTGTGTTTGATGACTATACAAACAAAACGTACTACCAATCAAAATTCCGATCACTTTTAAACATAAACAAAATAACAGACACAAAACAAAAAAGAGAAGAAAAGAATTAAGTGAAAAAATTTTAAAATTATGTTTTTCAAATGGACAAGAAAGAAAAATTAAATTACATAACCACATGAACCACATGATAACCACTTGAATAATGAAAACCGTAGAGTGCATCACTTACTTTATAAACCTCTATCTCCACGAAAAACTAAGACCATGTTACACAGCTTTCCGTTTTACATTATTTATGTAACAAAACTATTATTTTGTCGTTGTTAATGAAAGCGGAATGCATTTTGTTTGCAGAACTAAAATTATTACTCTCTAAGCGTAAAAGGAAAGATAAATATGACGTTTTGAGAGAAAATATTTGTTAATTTGAATTTAAAATCAAATGATAGTGGATGTGTGAACTACTCTGGATTGTATTACGAAGAAAAATATTACATTTTAATGCATGTAACACACGCGCTTTCAATTATTTTTGTTGAGAAAAAAAATTTAAAAACAACCTACTGAAAAGAGAAAACTGTAAAAAAAGCTTCTCTCCCTTGTATTATTATTCTATAAAAAAAGTTGTACATTGAGGAAAATATTTTATAAGAATATACCATGTACTTTACAATGAATTAAAATGGATTTTTTAAACATATATTAATATTTGTAATCAAGGAACATCAAAATATGCATTTATAAATACATTATACGCATGTTTAGGTCCTCTTTTTGGATTGGTAAGCACAATTGCTAGCTTATCTGGATTTATAATACCGATTCTATCTGGAAAATTAACAAAAGATGAGGTAAGTTTAATCTTTCGATATTTTCTTGACATAATCAAATAATATTAATATGTTACTAACAAAGTTAAAAATTCGGCTTGGTATACAATATACAATACAAAAAATCGTCCAGCAAAGTATGAAAATGATTAATTATTTCTTAAATTATCTATGCAATACGTACAATGTCAAGAATTAGCCAGTAAAATATAAAATATAAATATTTCATTTTTATAATTAGTGTGATTAAGATTCATTAGTATCAATTGAAAGTAAAATCGTGGTACAACCTGTAAGTTCATAATTTATTTTGTCTCCTTTAATAAGAAAAGTATTTAATTTTAATAATCACCATTGTATCACCCATTTGATCCCGTTATAAATGATAATCACGTTAGCCTGGACGGAATAACTGGGATAATTACCCGGTGGAAATGTGTTGTCGATTGCCCGGTATTTATTACACTGGCTATCATTTTAAGCTTAAGGATTATTTTTCAGTATTCCGTATACTGATGTTTATTCTAATTGTATATTATTGGATTGAATATAATTTGTCATTCATAATAAAACATTGATTTATGTATTATATTAAAAAAATGCTTTTTTTTTTGTAAACTCATCAGTAATATTTTTCAAACAAGAAAACGAAAAAAATCTGCTGTTTCTTTCTCTGTGATTTCCATACTTTTTACTTTGCTTTTTAATTCTCATATTTCATAATTTTCCAAAATTCACACTGCATGTTACGCAATGTGGTTCCATAATAATAATATAATTCCCATAATAATCTTCTATTATAGATAATTCTCTTACGTGGCTCCCAAATTTTGACTGTATTTCTTTTCCGCCGGTGGCAACGTTTGCTTTGTTTTGTTTACGTTAAAACAAAAGTAGAAGCATTT
>NC_092209.1:49959603-49977285 GCF_043381705.1 Parasteatoda tepidariorum | reverse complement strand
AGTTACTTTTCTCAACAACTGAAATTTAGAATAGTGTGATTAAGAAAAATATGTGAACTGTTTGCAATTTCAAATTAATATTGAAATGTACAGGTTTAGAATTTTCTACAGTGAAAAGTTTTCGGAACTTCAGTATTCAAAAAAGTATACAAAAGCTAGACGTTAAGAACGTATCCAAAGAGCGAGCGAAGCGAGCATTGGATTGCCAAGCAATCCGAAATGAACTGCAAAAGCAGTTCCGGGGGTTGGTGAGCGTTAGCGAGCAGGGGGCTAAGCCTCCTAGTAATTTATATTTTCCATGGCAAATACGCTTCGAAAAAAGCTTTTAAAAAGTTTTATAGTAATCTAAGCTAAGAAAACAGCAAAACAGTTAGTTGAACATTGTAAAAAAAATTAGTGAACCATCATTTTTGGTGTTGAGGTGAACAAAACTATTTTGCAGGGCATAACTCTCACCTTTTTATTTACTTTTTCATTGTTATAGTTTTACTTATTTATTTATTCCAAACAATCATTATTACGCAATGCAGCTCCATAATAATAATGTAATTCCTATAATAATAATGTATATTTTCCATGGCTAATGCACTTCGAAAAAGCTTTTAAAAAGTTGTATAGTGGTAATGTAAGCTAAGAAAACAGCAAAAAATTAGCTGAACATTGTAAAAAAATTTTGTGAACCACCATTTTTGGTGTTGTAGTAAACAAAACTATTTTACAGGGCATAACTCTCACCTTTTTATTTACTTTTTCATTGTTATAGTTTTACTTATTTATTTATTCGTTTTTTGCTTGTGTGTTTTTCACCGGTACATGTTTCTGAACAAAAATTTCAGTGCATCGCAATTTTTACTGTAATAATTACCGAATAATCACTGAACCAATCTAATTAATTAAAGATAAAAACGTACAATATTTTACTATAAAATTCGAGTTTTCGTTGAAATGGATTCCACGGATGATACACCCAAAGTGTCAGTACTTTATACTTTAATTTGATACGGATATTTTTTACAATGAACTTCAAAATGTATGTAGTTTACCTCAACGCCAAAAATGTGAGCTTATACTAATTTTTACATTGAACATGTTTGTCACAAATTGTTTTAAATCAATTAGTAAGCCACGAAAGTAATCTCAAAATTTTTGTACACAAGCTAATAAAATAAACTGGAGAAATACAAAGATGTTGCCCAATATTGAAAAATACATTTATCTTAATTAAGAAAAATAATGTGTCTAAACTTGTTTGCTTATTATTATTCACATTCGTTTCTATGTTTTCAGCAAACAATGGCACAGTGGCACAAAATGTTTTTGATAACAGTTGTTGTTGTAACTTTGAATGGTGTGGTGTTTCTTCTTTGGGGTTCAACGAAGATCCAGTCTTATGATCCAGCTTACCAGAAAGAAAAAGCTTCCAAACATGAAATGAATGAAGCAGAAATTACTTCTACGCTTTTATGACAACATCGAAAGATTTAAAGAACACTCATTTGGTCAAAAAACATTTTAAAATAATTATAAAGAGATTTCTAAAACAATTTAATTGAACAGAAGTATCACAACTTGTATCTTTGTAATATTTTTTTAACATTAAATGCAATAAACTACGTTTGCTTTTTCCAATAACTTCTTCTTCTATTCACTGAAAAAAATAAAAAAAATTTGTATTAAAACACTGTGGGCCAGAAGACCATGATCTTTGGCCAAAAGTCAAAAATTAAATTTTCAACTAAAATATGTGTAGGCAGTTTTAATATAGCCCAAATTAAGTATTTACAATCATTCCAAACATTATAATTTACTTTTTGGACCGACAAGAGTACAATGTAATGAAAAATAAGTTAAAAAAAATTTAAAAATTTAATTTTTAAATTTTTTTTTCAGAAATATATGTAGGAATTTCACCTTACTGTTACATTTTTATCAGAGTTATTAGTCTGAAATTATAGTTCAATTTTTCAATTTGTTGGATTAGTTAATACTCTTGACAAACTTATAGTTTATATCTTGTCATTTGACATTTTGCAATGTTTGAATGACTTTCGAAACTTAGTTCTAAGAAGTTCCACGAGGTAATTAGCTAAACTTTTTTTTGTTGTCTTCTTTGATGTTTCTTCTTTCGAAAAATATACCGAATATACCGAAAAACAAAAATTATGTCTTTTTTTCATGTTTTCGAGCTAATTTGTAAGTAATTCGCGTTATTTTGTAATATTACTTCTGAAATATAATTTGCTTTTCATTTTTAATATAAAGTTACAAAAATTATTCTACATTCATTACTATATTTAATTATTTAAACGTACTATATTATTTTTTATTTATTTTTGCTCTCTATTTCAGCCGCTATTTTGTTTCTTGGGTATTTTTAGTGTATTTCAAAATTTCAACTATGAATTCAATTTACCTGCACATAAAAACACCTAAATAGAAACCCCCCAAATTTTGAAACAAATTTTATCGAAATACTAATTTTGGCCACGAAACCTTGGTTGCTGGCCCACTGTGGAATGTAGAGAAAAACACACAAGAATGACACAATCAATAGAATATAAATTTAAAACATTCTGTTGATTCCATGATATTTCTCATAATGGGTTGATACCAGTGGTCGGAAGTAGCGCACTAAAAGTAGTGAAACTACTGTAGTCGGTACTGTTTTTCGTAGTTTGTAATGCAATGTGCTACTTTTTTTTTTTAAAAAAAAAGTAGTATGGTGAGTAATGCGATGCAAAAAAAAAGTAGCTTGTAGCGATTCCTTGCATTTACTTTTATCGCCAGTTTAGAAAAAAAACACGCTTCTACCCAAGTCAAGTTTCTTGATGGTTCCTTCAAAATATTTTGATGGTTTATGTTGGTTTCAGTACGACTTTTGATGGTTCAACATCATTTGATGGTCCCCATCATCCACCATTTTCCATTACGTGTTCATGGATTTTGATATGCCAAAAAACTTTCAGCAATCCATGAGGGAAAATGCTACGTTAACCGCTTAACGATCAGTTAATTATCTAGAAAACGGTCATAAAAGTGGCTATTTTTTTTCTGGCATCCAAACATCTTGTGCTGACATCTAGTTTAAAATAAACTAACTATCTACAATTACCTTAGAAATATTCTGGTACTGCCATCTGGTGGGTAAAATGAGAAATAAAATGTTTTCCGGGCAAAAGAAATTAATTAGTTTTATTCTTATTGCCAGTTACTACTGAACCCTCCAGTCCGGAAATATGACGGGAGCGAGAAATAGAGGGCGAAACCTCACCCCGTCATTTTCACGGGAGCGAGAAGGAAGGGGTTAATACCGTGACAGTTAACCGTCAAGAGAAGTTTAACTCTCATGGACCAACAATCCATGATGGTCCGTGATAGTTTCAAATATACATTTCCATGATGGCTTAATGGAAATTCTTGCTGGTTCTCAGGAATATACCATCAAAACAACTTTTTTTTAGACCATCATAAATCAGTTGGAATTCCTACATTAAGATGATGGTTGTTCATGATAGTTCCAGCATTTGATTTCTAAGATACTATGATGGACATTTGTGATGGCTTACAAGATGAACAAACCATCAAAACAAGTTGTTATTCTTATGTTGGATCATCCTAAATCAGTCCGAATTCTTGCATCGAGGTGATGATTACTTATGCTGGCTACCATCAAAAAATGTAATGGCTTATGATGGAATCATTGATGGCTACCATCAAGATAAAGTTGGTTCATCAATGGAAAACCACCAACGAAACGCAACTGATTTTTCGAATTGGATTGGTACAAATATTCGTGGGTCCGTGAATGGATGCAGTAAAAATGACTCTGTAGTTGCAACTGAGCGTTAACAGAAATTACTTATTTAAAATCACGTATAACTAATATTTGAACTATCCTTTACGAAAAATAGTTAATTAACCACCTTGGTTATACTTTCACATGCGAATGCACCCTCGTGAAACATTTCTATAATTTCAATGGAAGGGAACGCATTTTCGATGTACTTTCTTAGAGGAAATAAAAGAGCATTAAGCAAATAAAATTTTTTTAAGTGTTTGATAATTTCGCACTTATCAAATTAAAATATTCGCAGTCGAAAGTTGAAAGTTAAACGAACAAATTCAAAAAAATTTTTTATTTTGAATAACTAACAGACTCATGCAAACATGAAAAAATATTTTTTAATAATTCCCTTACATTTAATGCAAGTAAGTTTTTTTATTCAAGGCCCTTTTGAAAATAGGTGTAAATTAAGTTCTCTAGCAAATCTCGTTTCCATAAAGTAGTGAAGTAGTTACTACAATTTCAAAGCAGTTTGTACTACATTTATTAAAATGTAGTTGCAGTTAACTACATTTTTAACAAAGTAGCTGTAGCAAACTACAAAAAACACATTATTTTTGTAGTTTACACATTATTTTGTAGTTTTGTACCCCCCCACCCCCACTTGTTGGCACTTACTTAAACACCGAAACAGATGAATACGTTTTTTAACTGTGCTTCCCACTGTATTTTTCTCTCTTAATGTCCACTGTAAAGTTTGAACTTATAAGATTTGATTAGCTTTCCTAAAAATGAAATCAATTTATTGGCATGTAGGCCAGGGTACTTTCTAAACTAGTAAATTGTGCAATGCAAAGGAAAAAACAGAAAACAGAAAATAGAGAGATTCGGAATAGATAAATTTTAGAAAAATGAACTAGTTTATGCTTGTTAAAATTAAGAGATGTAGTAAGAACTGAACTTAATTTTACTTTTAGTAAAAAAAATCTATAAAAGTATCTGCAATACAAAATCATTGTACCGAAAACAAAAAAGTATTGCAGAATGATTTATTTCGTGAGGAAATGTTTAAAATAAAAACTCGGTAAAGAATTATTATCCAGTCAACGCAATCCGTCTGCAATAAATTTGACCTGTTAGGAATTTTCGCACGCAGTTATGGTTACGCACTGTTAGGTATTATATATTCTGAGGATGAAAATATGAGGAAACAGGTATTGTGATAATGAAAGCATGACAAGTTTTTTTTTTTTTTTTTTTTTTGACTCTAGGGAAGTTTATGGAAGAGGAATTTGATTACGAATCAGTGTCGAGACAAGAAAAAAAAGTGCAGTCTGTCAGCATAATAAAAGTTAACTAAAATTTCAATTAGAGAGAAATTTTTACTGTAGTGTAAGTGCTTAAGACTTACTATTAAATACTATACTATACTATATTAAATACTATATTGCACTATACTATACTATACTATACTATACTATACTATACTATACTAAATACTATACTGTGCTATATTATATACTAAATACTATACTATGCTATACTATGCTAAATACTATACTATACTAAATACTATACTGTGCTATATACTATACTAAATACTATACTATGCTATACTATTCTAAATACTATACTATACTATACTATATACTATACTATACTATACTAAATACTATACTAAATACTATACTATACTATACTATACTATAATACTGTACTATACTATACTAAATACTACACTGTACTATACTATACTATACTATACTATACTATACTATACTATACTATACTACGGTGTGGTATTTTTCCTTAAATAGAAATGCTCAAATTTTTAGGTTTAATCATTAAATAGAGATAGTTTAGTCATTCATTTGGTAAAGAAGCTTTTAACTTATCACTTATTTACGCTTTTATATGTACGAGTATAATAAGGACTTTAATTTTCCAATAATTCTATTAGATTGAAGAACACGTTTTGAAGATATGTGCAATGAATCCAACAGGATAGTATGTAGCAAGGGAACACAGAACAAAAAATTTTAGCCATTATTCCCTTTCTAAGCTTTTTTTAAAAATAAATATCTATAAGCAACTGAAAAGAAAACTATTAACATAAAAAGAAATAAATGAGGAGAAAAAAAAAAAAAAGGAAGTATAATAATAAGTGCTAATTCAAAGGGAAAAATTTATAACTATAATCGGGATATCTAAAGTACCGGAAATGATTATAAAAGAGAAATATAATATGTACTTATTTTCGAGAATTATATTCTTTTCGTGCAACGCGATGGTGTAATGGTTAAGGTACTATACTATCATTTTATTTTATTTTATATTTTATAATCGTCGTTCAACAGTCGACCCAATTTTCAGGCTTATGACTACTAATGTTCAACTCCGTAGCCTTGTAATTTTGAACCCAAATCAGAAGCCAAGGGAACTCCTGGATCAAGTATTGAGAGAAATTTGGCTTCGTGGAGGAGGATTCGTTTGGCATTTTTGATGGAACTAACCTGCATTTGCGTTACATGGAGAGGAAAACCACGAAAGCCTCCCACGGTTAGCCTGAAGGCAAAAAGGTCTCCGACCCATGATCCGTCTACCATTGTGGATATTTCACGTCATCAGTGTTGTCGGTGCAAGCCGCATACGGATTCGTCGACCGACCATCGGTGGGATTCGAACCCGGTTCACCTCACTGGAAGGTGAAAGCTCTGTGCCCTGAGCCATCACGGTTCACAGAACTATTATTGTGAAGAACAAGAGTTCAATTCACAGTAGAGCATTAAATCCCTCCAAAATTCTGATAAAAGGAGTTCCCTTGTCTTCCGGATTGCGCTCCAAATTACAAGGTTGCGGAGTTGAACATTGGTTGTACTAAGCTCAAAATTGCTTCGGCTGTTTGACGTCGGTTATAAAATAAAAACAAAATGTGTAGCAGAGTATCTGGAAACAAAAGCGTTCGATGTGCAATGATAATTGCGTTGATACCATCACATTTTTGGTCATGAAATTGCGGAGCCGTAACCTCCATGATTTCCCCTGGTTCACAACGAGATGTACCACGATCGCTTCACTTTTGAACTTAATAAAGCATGGCACTTTTTTATTTGAGCTATGTTGGATATAGCTATCAGCTGGGTATTGGATTTAATAAAAAATTATTGCCATTTAAGTAATCTTCATCTAATTTTTCAACACAAACTTACAAATAAAATTCGTTTGATTAATTCGGCGATTTTTTTGTTTTATTTAATGCTAGACCTTTTTTGCAACCCACTGCTGTGTCTTTGAAAATTTTAAATACTCAAACGCATGTTTTACAAATTGTCTAATAGAGTGTGAAATTTAAAGCGATAAAAATATGTATTACTGAAAATATGTATTGCGATTAAGAAAAAATAAACAATGAATAATATGATTTTTTTCAGTGTTTCACACTTTAATAATTAAAAATTTAATTCATAGTTTAATGGCCCTTTTAAAATACTGAAAAATAACCTCGCATTACTAGCGTATTGTGTTTAAATCAATTTGTTCACTTATTTGCAAACAATTCTTTATTGGTAATTAAAATAGACTTTAACATGTCAGCTAATTTTTTTTAAATTTTTTTATTTTGCCTGAATGAAAAGATATGCCAAATTTTGTAAAACTTAAGTCTACGTCTAAAAAATTTTTAAATGTTAAATTAATTATATTAAATTTAAACATTTAAATATTACTTTAGCTCCTTTAAAAAAAATCAATAAATAAAGTTTTCGGTTTCAATGCTGTTTCCATAACAGTGCCCAATTCAGAACAACAAGTGCATTATATAAGTATCACTTGCAAAATAAGATATCTTGCAAAATAAGGCTAAATAATGCAGTATACCGAGAGAAAAAAAACATGCTAAAATTTCAGTTCAATCTCTGCAGGCATTAAGAATTTATTAAATAAAGCTTTGCCTGAGACAATGATTTTTCAAAAATGCCTTTTCATTTTTACGATGGAGATCAATTTTAGAATGAAAAATGCTGCAGAGCGAGATGAGAAACATAATTACTGTGAAGCAAGACTATCATATCCAAACTATTTCAACCAGTTATATTAAAAGTCAGAAACATCAAATTTTCATTTTTTAATTTTTTTTTATATTTTATTTTTTTCATTTTTAAATTTTTCACATGGAATATTTAAAACTTTCTTTTTGTACAAGGTACAACATGTTACCTCAGTTCTTCGAAATCTTATTCTAGTTCTTGATCAGTAAGGATATTTCCAATCACGAAATATTTTCCTACTGCTGAAAAAACGGCTGTATAGAAATCTTTATACCCATTTTAGATTTGTTGACCTTGAGACAACCAGACCGACATACTTTCCATTGTATATAGGTTATTATGTGTCATAAAGTAAGAAGCGATTTTCTTATTCAATTAATTGAACGGGAATAAAAATGCACGTAATGTCCATACTTGTCGTGATTTGTTAGAACAACTGGCGTTATTTGATCATGTGATATGATTCCTTGAAACTTTAACCACAAAACATTTTGTCAGAAATATTTTTATTTACTTTAACTTTTATACCATTCTAAGTTTTATAAATGGATTTAGGTAAATTTTTTATTTATTTATTTTTTGGATGGTGCAAAATTTCCATCTCGAATCAAAAAATTTCAAATCTGGGATCGCAACATTTAATATTAATGTAAAAAATATTTTTGAAAAAAAAAATATGCTTAAAATTAATTCGAAACAAAACTAGAACTGAATCTAATGAATGACACATGAGGTACTTGAGAGAACTAGAGTGCTCCAGTGGGTTCCTGCCCACTGTGGAGTTCCGGGCAACGAGAAAGCCGACTTCCTCTCTAAACTAGAACTGAATCTAATGAATGACACATGAGATACTTGAGAAAGCTAGAGCACTCCAGTGGGTTCTTACCCACTGTGGTGTAGCAGGCAACGAGAAAGCCGATTTTCTCGTTAAAAATGGTGCCCTTCTATACTATTAAACCTTATTAAAATATCTATTAAATCACGTGCTCAAGAAAACCTCTATAACCGTGTTTCCCAAAAGTTCTGGAAGAATGCCATCACAGAACTGTGTAATTTAAATTTTCAAGGCGTAGAGCAGTCGCTGAATTCCACGTAGCCACCGGACATGACTGCCTAAGAAACCTTCTTTGTAGACTTAAAATTGTTCCCTCCTTGATATGCACTCTGTGCAGCTCTGGAGAGGTCATGGACTACGCATATTTACTCCACTGTCCTGCTCTGGATAACACTTTTCTCGCCGAGCGTTATTGGAAGGCTAGACCTATGTTTGATTAATGAACTCTGTTTCAGCATTTTTTGTTGTACTCTGTGTTCTTTCTTACTGGCTTTCTGCTCATTAAAAATAAATAAATAAAAAAACTTATGAGATTAGCATCATATATTTACCATCGAATCTAAAAAAAAAAATTATAATAAATAAATAAATAAATAAATAAATAAATAAATAAATAAATAAATAAATAAAAAACCTTTAGAAAGACTTGTTTTGATCTATTTTTCCAAGTTTTCGTCTTCACGCTTTTGTTTTTCACCTTTAATTTCTTATTTTCCGCGTGGGAGGATGGATTGTGATGATTCCCTTGAATAAAAAGAAGATCTATGTTCAATTATTTTTACTCGGAAATCATGAGTTTCCTTACAAACGATAAAAAATATTATTTTCCTAAATAGAGCAGTACTAGTGGCGCTGTTGTGTAAAGCAAATGAAACACATTTTTGAAGTTTCAGTCACGTTTTGTCACTTATTTTACACACTCAGTTACAAATATTTGTCTAACTTTATTTCATTGGTAGGAGAAATTATTTTTTTATCACTTTCTTCCTTCAATGTAATGAAATTTTTATTGATTTTTTTGTTAGACAGACTATCTTTTTCCTTTATTTGATGAGTTTGCATAGATTCAAAAGTTAATGATTTTTGTTTAAAAAACGAGGCCAAAAATAAAAACACAACGAAGCAGAAATGGATACAATCCCGGAGACCGAACCAAGTGAGTAGTATTTGTATTTGTTTCACATTGACGTCATTTAACACTATTGAGCAAATCAATATTAATTATTTATTGTTCAATAATGAATAACAATAAGTTTTTCTTTTCTTTCCTTTTTGTTATACCTCTGTAACTAAAATAAAAATGCTGAGCCTTATAGTAAAAACAACTTAAAATTAAAATCTACTGATTCTTAAAATTAAATAACTTTAAATTTATGTGTTGTTTTTTAAACTTTAAACTTATGTTACTGTTTTTTTTTCAATTAAAAGTACTAAAATATATTTTTACATGTAATTAAAGCATCAAAAAGTGTATAAAAGGGACACCTTTGCCCCATCTGCGCCAAGGATTTAATATTAATTATTTTATTAACGTTAACTATTTTACTGTTAATTGCTTAATTGTTATGTTATTTAATTTTGTTTTATACTTTTGTAAACACACACAAAATTAAAGTGACTACAATTTCATTATGAATAAGACCGATTTCAATTGAACTGTGTTGAACCAATAAATTGATGATACTTTATATTTCATAACAATCACCGTATAGAACATATGAAGGTCTTATTTGAATAGTGGGCCAACTTAACTTGTTAAAAAATATATTTAATTTCATATTCGTGTTTATAGAAATGTTATCTCAAGCCAGGTTCCTTAAACTTTTTGTTGTGGGGACCCCGTAATATTTATTTAATTTTTTATTTTGTAACAGTCCTTGAACATGGAACCCAATTTTGGGTTTACGATTATTAATGTTCTATTCCGTATCCTTGTAATTTTGAACCAATCCAGAAGACAAGAAAACTTCTTGATCAGTATTCCCAGAGGTCTGATTTGTTATGGGTACATGGATTACTTGACAGATTTAACGAGCATCAGTGACCATTTACTACATAGGGAGTAATTGGCCGGAGGGGATCGAACCCACAACGATTTGGACATGGGCCCAGCGCCTTACCAACCAGGCTACCCCGACCAACCTGTAATATTTACAAAAATTTTGTGGTACCCCATTAGCATTGAGCAACTGCTACAGAGAAACTTTCAGTTGCTTCATTTGTACTTTAATATATAATTGCAGAGTTAAGCCTTTAGCTTTATTTTTTTAATTTTAAGACATCGAATGATACTAAAATTTCAATTAAACAACAAACTTAAAAATATAATACAATATTAAAAATACGTTGAAACGTTTTAGTTTTTTCTTG
Source organism: Parasteatoda tepidariorum (assembly GCF_043381705.1). Lineage (NCBI taxonomy): Eukaryota > Metazoa > Arthropoda > Arachnida > Araneae > Theridiidae > Parasteatoda > Parasteatoda tepidariorum. Next base: position 49,966,250 of record NC_092209.1, on the reverse strand, counting down.
GTCTGTTTTGTCTTATCTTGAATTTATTTTCAGACACATTATGTAAAAATACTTGGTAATTATAAAATTGTTATAAAAACGAATAAGTGAAAGAATAATCAAATTTGGTAAAATTTTGGTTACTCACAAACGTTATTGGAGTTGAGACACCAGTTTTAAAAATCCAGATCTTGAGAAAAGATACCTAATATGAGACACTCATTTGAAAATTAAATGTTAGAGCGTAGCTATTATTATGTTATCTGTTATTGTAATTCATGTTTATGTGATCGTTATAAATCATAAAGACCAGCTAATTTTGGAAAACTAAAATGCACTCCAGTATTAAGTGAAAATTTAACAAATAATATAAAATGTGCCCTATTACGGGAGAGTACCGAAGCAAATTAAAGACTTAACCTCTAATTTTTATTATCTTAGACCATAGTTATTTATAAATAATTTTATGAAAAAAGAATGCATAAGACATAACAAAGTATTTGCTCGCGCTTTACTAATAATAATATTCTTCAATGACGATCTTAAGAGAAATATATATCATTAAAAGAAATATTTACAAACATCAACCATGCTGGTACTTCAGGCAACACAAAGTCTCTCGATCATGTTGTACCATGCTGGTACGACAGTGGCTCTCGACCACTTTAGAGATATTGCATATTAGGCAGCAGTAAACATTTTTCAGCTGGTAAGATTATTTTTGCATCCCGCAAAGTCCACCACGAGAGGAAGTAATCACAAAATTTTTCAGCACTCTGATTAAATAGAATAAATGTTTCAGGTTACGAGATTTCTCCATTCTCCAAACTTTCCTCTTCTACATTACCAAATCTCGCTTTTTTCCACGGCAATACGTTTCCATAAAAAAATGGAATTACTTTCTTGGGGATAAAGCAAGATTTACCGAAACCAAGATAATGGGAAGGTGAAAGATACGGAGAGTGGGGAAAACTTACAATCTTGTGGTGCCTATTTAATATCTAGAGTTATTAAACTATTAAAATTTCACATTAGAGTGACAAAAAGAACCAAATTTAAGCATGTCCTGAGAAATACTTGGTATGCGTTTGAAGCCTAGTTAATTGCTCTAAACGAGCAAACTCCGGTTTTAGCGAGTAATACTTTTGTGAAGCATAAAATCTTAACTCAATTATACCACTCTCGATCAGCTAATCCTTTCCTCGAAAATTTCCTTTCTGATGTCCTATGGGTTGGCGAATTCCTTTTTGATGTTAATGACGTTTTCCGGGTTTCATCCGAAAGATAATAATACAACAAAGAGACAATGAAACAGTTTAAAAGCAAATTAACTTTTTCGTTCTCTAGAAAAATAAAAAATTAAGTGAGTATCACATTTCTAATTTAAAAAGTTTTTTTTTTTTAATGGCAGGCACTGAACTTTATTCGTTTTACCTTAGAAGATGCCAGGGATGTTACTCATTTCGCGCTACCCAGTGGGCACCTGTAAACCAAAGTCACGGAGGCGAGTAACATTGCCCACGCCACACTGCCACAAACCCGTTCATAGGATGGGTCACATTCACTCATCACACACAACAGAGGACAACACAAGAGAGAGAAATATCCATGACCAGAGCAAGATTTGAACCCGCGGCCATTGGCTTCGCAGTCAGGCGCGCTAACCACTCGGCCAACTGGCCGGCCTAATTTAAAAAGTAGTAATGGACTTTTAAAATTTTTTCAAACCCGTTTCTACTAACATCTTGTTGTAACGAGCAAATTTTGTTCTCTGAATAATGTCTATACAGAATACATTGCTTTTTATAAGGATTATCTGTTTTTATCAAAAGAAATATGCTTAGAATGTTTCAAAGTAATAATAAAAGAATGATAATTAGAAATAATATAATAAAATAAAATAATTAGGAAATTAAACAAAAACGTATCTTTAAAAAAATTAGATTGATTATATTTTGATTTTGAGACAATACAAGTGTCCGCCATTAAAGAAGAAAGAAGAAAATAATATTTTGATTTTATTAATACAGTTTCAATAAATTTATAATGAAATAAATAGTTATCATAAAGTGCTTTTTATTTATTTACTTTAAGTATTGTTGAATAAAAAAATTTTTTTTTTCAGATCGTGTCATTTTCCAGCGAAGATACGTGATAACATTTTTGATATTTCTTACTTCCGTTGTAATACAATCGCAACGCTTTAATATAAGTTTTGCTTTGGTATGCATGGTGAATGATACTAAAATACATTCAAATGGCATGAATGCAACTGAATGTCCCGAACTAAGGAATGAGACTGATGCCGATGAAAATGTAATTATATCACTTGCTTTTTTAAAATTTTTTGTTGCATTTATTTATTTTTTGATAATTTACACAGCCCTTCTTGAGAAAAAAAATTTCTGAAATCGCTTCGAATAATTTTGCCAAAATTAGTTAAGATGATCGTTAATTTGTATGGTTATTACATGAAGCGACCTTGCGCAATCCGAGGAGAATACTCTTTTTCATGGTGGTTACAGTGTCAGGCTACGGACACGAAGATCTTGGTTTCGAACCTAGTTGAAGCCAAAGAACATCTCCCTTGCACATTCCACGCTTCTAAACACTCAACTCTATTAACAGCTCACTTTGATTCGGCAAATAAATCACCCGAGTGTAAAATAACGATGAAGCCCGAAGTGATAATTTTCATTTGTATAACGCTAGTGTATGGTCAGTAACCGTATAAAAAATTATGGCAGACCTGTATTTTTATGGTCATGATAACTTTACGGGCATATATTTATTTTATGGTTATTGACTGTAACACTTTTTGCTGACAATTTACGCCAATTTATGATCATTGACTCATATGTTTTAGGAGAAAAAATTTATGGGCAGACCTGTATTTTTATAGTTATGGTAGCTTTACAGGTATATATTTCTCTTTATGGTTAATGACTGGGACACTTTTTGCAGCTGCTGGTTATCCAGCGGTGAAATGTTTTAGAGTATAATTGTATGATGTATACTGATATTTTTAACTGCAATTTTCCGTATCCTATTTGAATGATTATAGATAGTATTTTTCAATTCCCTCAACGTTTATTGTACCTCCTTACTTTTCCCTTTTTGTTTTATAAATGAAACGATTTGGCAATTGAATTTTCGTTACATTGAAATAGTGAATTTTTGATTTCAGGAAAATGCAGAATTTTCTTGGGATGCAGAACTGCAAGGGCTGATTTTAAGTTCTACATACTTAGGATTTTGTCTAACGCAATTCCCAGGTGGACTTTTATGTGAACGATTTGGTGTTAAAAAATTGTTTTTAGTCAGCATTATTATTGCATCTGTATGCAATTTATTTTCACCATTAGCAGCCAGAACAGATCCATATTTGCTTTTTGCTACTCATCTCATAAAAGGAATGGGTCAAGCAAGTATTTGCTAAACATATTTCAGCATTTATATTTGATTTTAGTTATTAGTACAACACAAGCAAAATCATAGTGAGTAATAACTGAAATATAATCCCTTAAGCTCTTATTTAAGAAGCCCTTTGCTTAAAAATTAGCAATATTTGCTTCAAGAAAATTTCTAATATACAGTAGACTCTCGGTAAACCGGGACGGTTGAAAATTTCTTTCTCCCGGATAGGGTAATATCACAAATAAATTAATTTACGCAAATTTTGATGACAAAAAATGAAAGAAAATGTAAAATTATGATGCAATAAAATATTATTAGTTAAAAATTACTTCAAAAGAAAAAGAATTAAGAAAACATTTTAACGTTATGCAGATTTGTACAGTTAAAGAGAAAACAGAGATGTAGTGCACCTCCCTATTTTATTACTTTTCGACGAATTTAACTACACTGTAAAAAAACTGTTAAATATACAGAAAAAAATTTAAATGGGAGTGTCAGTATAAGACCGTTTATTTCTCTAAAAATACTGCTATTTAGAAACTAGAGCTTGTTTTTATAAGCAGAAAAATAGTGTTATTGCAACAAACAAACTCTGCTTAAACAAAAAAAAGACTCTGTTATTTCAAATGAAAAAACAACTGGATCAGCATTGTGATCGGTGTAAGTCGGGAACAGAATTCGCTAGACTAGTCAAGGCCTGGATTCGAACCCGGTTCACCTCGTTGAGAAGCTAGCACTTTGTCCCCTGAGCCATGACCAGTGTATGATGTGCATGATGATGTGTATGATGATGAAAAAATCTTAAAATATCTATATCTTAAAATTCATACTTAAGTGTAATCATATTTAAGTGTAAAATTGTTTAAAACTATACTGGCCTACCCTTATAAAAATGTCTGACAAATTAACTTACCAAAAATTTATATCTTAAGAATGATAATAATCAGGTGGAGTATCAATTCGACATCCATGAAATAAAATTGCAATTTAATTTGCATGATGTTCAAAACTATAAAATAATTTCTGAAAAGTAAGAGCTAGTACAGAAATTAATGGTAAAATCTTTTGAAAAAAGGTAAAGTTATCTTACGGTAAGCAAATGCGCGTGGCAAAAACTGGAATTTGAATTGACAATTTTAATCCGTTTATGATTAGAGTGAAAAACAGAGAAAAACTGTTTAGTAAATAACAGCTTTAAACTGTCAAATTTATGGAAAAAGTTTGTATAAAACGGGGATTTCTTACAAAGCGAGGGTAACGATCAAAAGCAGAAAAATCCGTATTCATCTTAAAACAGTTTTTTTTTCTGTAAGAAATATATGTTTTTTTTTCTTTTATAATTTGCAGTTACTTTTTACAGTGTAAGCAGATTTTTCCTCATCGTTCCCTTACGGAAAAATTGATGTGTTTTTGAGATTTAAATGAAGTATTTTTCAAAGGTACAAATGAGGTTGTTATTTAAATACCTCGTTAAGTTGATACGGTACATATGTATCAATCTGAAATATTTAATCTTACATCTGTGGAGAGGTAGATATTTACTAAAGGTGTTTCGTTCTCATCCTTAGGTTATTACTTATCAACCTGAAGTATATTTTTTTTATATCTGTACAAGTAATTACAAAAACAACCAAATGTGCTTCCTTTAACACTTTAGGTTATTCAGGATCTTCCTCAAGTGTATTTTTTTACAATTAAAAAGGTAATTTTTAACTGTCAAGAAATAGATTGTGAAGGTAATTTTTTATTGACTGAGGTGTTGTACGTTCTACCTCAGGTTATTATATTCCACCTCAAGTATATATTTTTATGCCTGTAGAGGTATTTTTTATCAACTTAAGGTGCACCATTTTACTCATCAAGTTATTATAGATAAAGCTCAATTTTTTTTTGACCGTTGGATAGGTTGTTTTTTATGAACGTGAGGTGCTCGATGTTCTACTTTAGGTTATTATTTTTCAACCTCAAGTGTGGATTTATATAGTTGTTGAGGTATTAATTTATCTACCTAAGGTGTGCTATTTTACACTTCAGGCTTTAATAGCTCGACCTAAAGTTTAAAGCTCAACCTTTTATAGCTCAACCAATACTTACGAAGGTAATAATTCACTTACGTGAGGTGTTATACGATCCACCTAGTTTATTGAATTTTAACCTCACTATTATTTATATTATATAAACAATAGTGCATAACTTTGCACCTTTTCACTAGTAGAGATCTTCATTTATCAACCTGAAGCTTTTAATATTACACCTTCGACAGTAATTGCTTCTTTTGTTAAGCTGTAAAAGAAAGTTTCAATTACATAATTCTTTTGCAATTTTAATAGATTCAATTAATCTTGAAATATCCGAATTTCATAGATAAAAAAAAATATTTGTGGGAACTCGCATTTTCATAGGATAGATGTCCAAAGTGTTGAATTTTTAAAGCTATAAAACGGCAAATAAAAAAATTAGTCAGCTACATTCATAATATTTTATTTAAGACTAAAATTTCATTTTTTTTGCAAATCAACAAATTTTATTTCAAATATTGATTCTGTCTGCCGGTTGAAATTTGGAAGTATTGGAACCTAAAAGAAAAAATATATAAAGTAGTAAGAAAGTCATATTTACAATAATAGAGACAGGTTTTAAAATATTAGAAAGTAATATTTTTCTTATGATTAATATTAACTGGAAGAAATTAATTTTACTTATCAGATAAATGGCATTCTATTTCTGTCATTTCTCATAGTAGCTAAAGGCGTTTAAAAAAGTGAGAGGTACCACAGCCACAAAATAAAATACGCTGAAGAAAGTACTGCCATTAACAATCTTTTCGGAAATTCAAATATATAATTCTTATCTTATTAGGAAATTTTAGCACTTTTAATTTTCCCTTAATTGATCCTTTTATTCTGATACTTCTAAGTTTCATAATTAGATTTTCTTTCTCTTTGCTTACGAATCTTTAAATGAACTCGATAAGAATAGTCAATATTTTTAAACTTTTTGTCAGATTTAAATAAAACTAATAGTTTTTCAATCAATGTAAACACACGCAATTCGCCGGCTCGCATGGTACTCTGGGAAGTGAGCTGATTTGCATGAAGTGTGCATGAAACAACCTCAAAATAAGCTTACCCATAAATAAAATGGCTTCATACACCTCAATAAATACCTCCTTATCATATATATATGTATATATATATATATATATATATAGGGCAATTCCACGAAAGTGTCAACTTTTAAGTGAAATTTTT
>NC_092209.1:49934968-49959375 GCF_043381705.1 Parasteatoda tepidariorum | reverse complement strand
ATATGCAATTACTATATATATATATATAATATCATATATAGTGTCAGATATATATAATTATATACTTATGCGACATTGTGAGTTAATTTATAAACAATATCCTCATAAATTTCTGGACATTCTTTAAAATCCCTTATTTCCATTGAACATTGAATAAGTTACAGAGACTCAATATCTTCTCACTTAAAATTTAAGAAGATTTAAAAGACGAATCTTCGCCAATCCATAGTTCCATTGCTTTTTGTCTGTACTCTTAGAACAGTTGAAGTTTCTTAAGATTTTTTATCCTCGCTAAGAATTTGATTTCCTACAGCCAAGCTTGAATTTTTCTATACCTTTGAAAGAGTTCAATGCTTTCTTGCAGTGCTAATGATGGACAAGTTCAAAAGTTCTTTAAGATATCCCGGATAATCCTCAGCCGTATTATCCGATCCCGGTTGGAGAAGAGTCTATATGCAAAATATATTTTCATTTCTAACTTTTCTCGATCGTCCCGATAGCCCACACCCCTGATCACCCAATCCCAGTGAATATAGAAAAATATGTCTTCATTTCCAAGTTCTTAGGGTCATCCAGGATAATTCGCACTTCCGATTATCCGAACCCAGTTAATGCATTTTTTTTGTCGTCGCGGATAATCTGTAGGCTGATTATTCGATCCCGGTGAATAAAAAGTCGACTATATTCAAAAGATATTTTCCTTTCTAACATTTTTTGATGATCCCAGATGCGATCCACACACCGGACACATAATTCCAGTTAATATAGAGTCTAAACTAAACTTAGTGGAGCGACTGCCCATAGAGGGCCAAGGCCTACTGTGCCTTCTCAGTTTTCTTGATCTTGGGCTCTGGGATGCAGGAGCAGATGTTCCGGTTAGGTGGTCAGCCGAACGCGAAACCCTCAGTGCTTAGTTCCCAATCATGCTTGGTACTCATTTATCGACCCACCATAGGGATGGAAGGCTGAGTCAACCTTGCCCGGCCCGAGGATAGTGAACTAGCTAATCATACGATAGAAATGATCCTATGAAATATAGAGTCTACTGTATAAAAAAGCTATCTTCATTACTAAATTTTGAGTCGTCTCGCTTAATCCGTAATCCGCATCATCCGTTTGCGGTTAATGAAGTACAAAAAATGCATCTTCATTTCCAGCATTTCATGTTATTAATCTTAATCATTCGTAAATAAATTAAGTAAGAATTGTGAACATTTTCAGGGTCTGCCTTTTGCAGCATTATCAATTTTATCTGCTCGATGGTTCCCGAAGCCGGAAAAAGGTTTTCTTTCTACATTCATTTTCACCGGCTATCCTGTGGGAAATTTTCTAGGCAGTGTGATATCTGGACCAGTTTGCGCACTGAAGTTGGATAATGGTTGGCCATGGGCTTTCTACATAATGGGTACTCATTTTTAATTAAATACATATTTTGTTTGGTGTTCATATACTTAAACAAATCTTACAACTATCATTTTTTGCGGAAAAATCTAACAGCTAATCTTTGTTAAACTAAAAATTTACGAGGTGTTCCGTTTTGGCCACTCTTACTTTCTTCAGAATCCTTTTCAATATTAAAGTAAAATCCCTGGCGAAATAAATTTTTAATGTTTAAATCAGAAAATAAAACACTGCTTTAAAAATGTAATCAATCAATACAAAGGAGGTAAATGTTCCAAAATTTCGTGAGCAACGGCATAATTGTGGCAATGTGGTCAGTCTTTAATTCCCAGACAAGCTGTTTCAAGCTGAAGTTGGGTGGGCCTCAAGCTGCCTCTAGGTTTCGAACCCTAGCTCTTCGCAATGTAATGTTCAGTAAGCCGTGGTGACGCAGGGTTTAGAACGTATGCCTTCCAATGAGGTGAACCGGGTTTGAATTCCAACGTTGGATGGTCGATACGAATCCCACCCTGAGCTCTCACCGATTACAGTGCTCACGTGATATATCCTTAGTGGTAGACGGCTCATGAATTAGAGTTCCCTTCCTGTCAGACTAACCGTGGATGGTTTTCCTCTCCATATAACGCACATGCTAGTTAGTTCCATCAAAAAGTCCTGCACAAAGGTAAAATTTCTACGAATACTTGATCCTGAAGTATCCTTGTCTTCTGATAGGGTTTAAAATTTCAAAGATGGCGAATTGATTATTGGTAGTCGTAAACTCATAACTGGATCTGTTGTTCGACGATGATTATAAAATAAAATAAAATGACAGTTCGGTGCCTTAACCCCTGAGCTTTCGCAGGTCAGCCTAATTGATAATTTCAAAACTAGTTTAATTTCAAACGGAAAAAGAAAGGCAGTGAAAGGTAGATTTTAGAAACACTTCAAAATTTCATTATGCAGTCAAATTGATCTTAAGAATTTTCACTCGTGATTCGACAAATGCTAGTGATTCGACTAGTGATTCGACGAATTGCTAGAGCGTTTGTATTATTTTCTTTCTAAAATACTAAATTGTGACCCCAAATGCGAGTTATTTTTTACTTCCTTTTTTAAAAGTATTATATCTAAAGAGTGGTCATTACGTTACATTCTGTATATATTAAAACTTTTGCTCATGCTCTCGTAAAAAAAAAGTATCTTTGTTTTTGAAATAACATTATAATTTTGAAGTAGAGATGTTTTTCTTCCAGTTGCTTCACCGTTCTTTTGATATTTATGTAACTTACTAGTAAAAAATAAAGCTTTGCAGTTTGCATGAAAATAAATTCAAAATATCATTTAAGTCAAGTAGGGTATATTTTCAAAATTTCATCATGCTATGACAGTTTATGAAAATTTCAGAATAGGCCGAATGCTTTTATAGAGTATTCTAAATTCCTCTTTGAAAATTGAAAGATAGTTAACGTTTTTGATTCTTGATATGCAATTTTAAAATATTAATATTTAATATTAATATTTAATATTTAATATTTAATATTTAATATTTAATATTTAATATTTAATATTTAATATTTAATATTTAATATTTAATATTTAATATTTAATATTTAATATTTAATATTTAATATTTAATATTTAATATTTAATATTTAATATTTAATATTTAATATTTAATATTTAATATTTAATATTTAATATTTAATATTTAATATTTAATATTTAATATTTAATATTTAATATTTAATATTTAATATTTAATATTTAATATTTAATATTTAATATTTAATATTTAATATTTAATATTTAATATTTAATATTTAATATTTAATATTTAATATTTAATATTTAATATTTAATATTTAATATTTAATATTTAATATTTAATATTTAATATTTAATATTTAATATTTAATATTTAATATTTAATATTTAATATTTAATATTTAATATTTAATATTTAATATTTAATATTTAATATTTAATATTTAATATTTAATATTTAATTATTAATANTTAATATTAATATTTAATATTAATATTTAATATTAATATTTAATATTAATATTTAATATTAATATTTAATATTAATATTTAATATTAATATTTAATATTAATATTAATATTTAATATTAATATTCAATATAAATAGAGACTGAAATATATATTGCACTGTAAAAATATTTTTAAATACCTTACAAATGCTGTAATATTATTACAGCATTTACAAATGCTGTAATATTATTACAGCATTTGTACATAAGAAAATAATGTTTATAAAAATCTTAGTAATAATATGCTAAATTTTGTATAAAATTATTTCTAACTGTAGAATGTTTTGGATCATTATTTTTAAATATTGATAGCTATATGACCTTTTATTTTATTTTTAATATTGATCAACAAATTGATTAATTTTAATAAAAGTTCCCTGCATTTTTGAAGGTAATTTTTTTTAAAATTGAGGTAGATATTATAATGATAAAGGAGAGTATGAAATATTTTTTGGTAAATAGTGTTGCAATTTTTTTTTATTCAAATGAAAATGGAAAGATAATATATATACAGATATTAGAGATATAGATTTATACATTATTTCTACTCAAAGCAGTTCTTTAAACTTAATCAAATTTCTTTCCAAATTATATGTTAATAGGTTAGTTTATAATAAGTTGGAACGTAGTTAAAATAATGGTTATATATCTGAGGTATAATGTGTAATTTCATAAGTTGGCATGGTTATTTATACATAATTATGATTTACTTTTTTATTTCAGGTTTCTTTGGAATTTTCGTTAGCATTCTCATCATGATTTTCTATGTTGAATATCCAAGAGATGATCCCAACATTTCAGAAAATGAACTGAAATATATATTAGAAAACATAAGTTCAACAGATGAAGCTGAAGTAAATATAATAATAACTTAAATCACTACAGAAGAATAATACTAGAAGAAAGACAAAAGTAAAGGAATAACATTATAAGATATGTTTCGCTTTTAATAATTACTTTAATTGCAAAATGCTATGCTTAAATCACAAGATACTCACTACCTAAACTCGACTGTTAATTCTGTCCTCCAGAGTCAGTTAGGCCATCCAGAGTAACTTAGACAATATTTGAGCGATATAAGTTGTTAGCACATCCCGTATTACAGCATGACAAATATTGAGCCGTGGTGGCTCAGAGGATAGAGCGTTCACCTTCCACAGAGGTGACCCGGTTTGAATCTCATCGGTGGCTGAACTACACGAACACAGCACCCGGCTAGAACCGACTACAGTGCTGACGCAAAAATATCCATAGCGGCAGACTGATCATGCTTAGAGTTCCCTTGTCGCTTAACAATATCATTGTAATGAAGAAAATTGGAACATTGGGGTGATGTAAGGTTAGTGAATCTAAAAGGTGGCTCGAGCTCATTTTTTTTCTTTGCTTGAATTGAAATTCGCTCTTTTCCCAATGCGTTTTGAACTTACACTGTGTAACAGTGCGTTCAAATGTTCTGCAAAAAAGAAACAAGAATAAGCTATATTCTCCTTATAGTGTAAAATATTACTTATTACAAATTTAAGGACGGCACAAATAGTATATTTTAAATTACTTATTGCATTTAAATACTTAATTAAGTCATAAGTAAAGATATAATTTTCATTTCTTTCAGTCTTTCTTTTCCTTTTTTTATTTTTTAGTCTTTATTTTCATTTATTCAAATTTTTTTTCATTTCGATTAACTGTTCTCCGTACTGTAAAAAAATTGTCAAATATCAATGGAACGAATCACGATTTTAGAATTTTTCACTCAGGAAAAAAAAACGTACCTAATATCACTTGACACTGAAAATTAAGCTATTGATTGTGATCAACACTCGATTGGTAAGTCTTGCAACAATTAAACAATTTTTCCAGTTGAACTAGTACCATAACATACAGTATTATTTAATTTTAATTACCATTAACATTACGTTCAATTTAGGTTCCAGTAAACGCGTTTCAAAAGCGTAACTATAAACAAAATAGGCCTATGCTAATCTAGACAGTTTTCTATATATACTAAGACTACATACATTAATAATATTTTTATGTACTTATAACGAGGCTATATATACTATACTATACTTTACTATACTATACTATACTATACTATACTATACTATGCAGAATAATTCTCTATATACTGATGCTATAGGAAAATATTAATCTAGACAGTTTTCAAAATATTGATTCTATGACATCACCTGCACGTGCTTCAATCACACTTTGATCTTAATCCTGTTTACGAGACATAAAAAGTTGGAGATAAATATTTTACTAAAGAGCGTGCAATAATCTTGTTCTTTTTTTAAAAAAGAAAATAGGGTTTTATTGTAAGCTATTAAATCTTTCGACGCAGAATTCTTATTAAACCTATTTTTCATTTTTTTTCATTTTGTATTAATTTAGTTCAAAATAGGTTTAAAATATTACATTTAGAATTTTATTAAGTTATAATTATGATACACAGCATTAAACACCGTTATTCTTCTTTGCTTTAAAAGTAAAATCTTCCAAACACGGCTCACTTCCAAACAATTTTTTTTTCTTCAAATTTTCACTCATTTGCTGTTATTTATTTAAATCTAAGAGAAACAGTTATTCATCATTCCAACATCAACAGTTATTCATATTTCTTTAATTTACTAACTCAACTACTGATAAACTAAATACACAAGTCGGCGACCTTTGTGCTAAACTACAAACTAAGGTAAACAACGTTTAAGGGCACAAAAAATATTTATAAATGCAGACAGCTGTTTCGGCCGCATTGGCAATCAATTTGGTATATACCCCAGCTACTTTGACTGTCAATAGGCTGTTTGAGATTAGAAAATTTTATCTTATTAATGGGACTGAAAATAATATTAAAATCAAACTTCTTCAGGATATTAGCAACTTGCCGACTTATTTTAGGAAAATAGGGTAAAATGACTAAATTGTTCGAAAATTCTTTGGCAGGTTTATCGGTAGGCGATTGTTTAGTTAAGTGTTTATAAATATTATTAATACTGTTAGGAGAATAACCTCTGTCATGAGCAATGGCTTTGATGTAATTTAATTTTGCATCAAGAAAATCAATGTTAGAACAAATATTTACCGCACGGTAGACAAAAGACCGAAATGATGCAAGTTTCGGGTTGGGAGGGTGGGAGGATTTGTAGTGAGGGGGAAGAGAAACAGCAAAAGGTTTACGAAAGACAGTAGTATGGAATGAATTATCATTCCGAGTCACAAGAACATCTAAGAAAGGAAGTTTTTGATCAGTCTCTAATTCAAAGGTGAACTGAATGCAAGAATCAATGCTGTTCAAAACATTAAGAATTTGATCTAAATTACAATTATTTTCCTCTAACAAAGCAAAACTGTCATCAACATATCTTTCATAAAAGGGGAAAGTTAAGATTTTGAATAGTTTATTCTCAAAATAATGCATATAGATGTCACTAAGTATAGGGCTCAAAGGATTTCCCATGGCAAGACCATTGGTCATACGGTAAAATCTGTTGTCAAACGCGAAAGTAGTTTGTTGTAAACAAACACGGGTGATGTTAAAATATTCATCAACCTCATAATGGGAAAAATGATATTCCGAAAATCTAAGTTTTAGGCAATCCAAAGCCCCCTCAACAGGAACATTAGTGAACAGTGATTTTACATCAAATGAGGCCATTAAATAACCATTAGGTTTTAGATTTTTAACTTCTTTAACAAACTCAAGGGAATTTTTGGTAGTGAAAGAATTATTACCAAGGAGAGGGGAGAAGACAGAAACTAAAAATTTTGCGAGTTTGTAAGACGAGGTACCAATGTTGGAGACAATTGGTCTAAAAGGAGTGCTAACTTTATGTACCTTAGGTAAAGTATAAAATCTAGCGCAATGAGAAATAGAGGGAGTCAAAACAACCTTAAGTCTATTGGGTATTAACATAGAGGATTTAATAGTTGATTTTATAACATTTAATTCTTTAGTTCTCGGATCTTTGGGAATTTCTTTATAAGGACCATCAAGAATAAGTTGTTTAGATTTTTCCAAATAGTCTGTTTTGTTTAGAAGAACAATTTGACCACCTTTGTCAGCTTTTGTAACGATTAAGTTGGAATTGGACTTTATATCTTTAAGAACTACTTTAGAGGAAAGGCTAAGGTTGGAATTAGATATTTTTCAGTTGAAGTCTGCGGTATTGGCAATAAGGTGTCTGATAGAATCTTTTTGAGCATCATTAATTTTACTGAATTTAGAAGATCTTTCGATAGGAGCAATAAGTTTAGGTAATGAAGGTAGAGTTGAAATATCGAAATTATTGTTAAGTTTTAAAGCATTAATTTGAACATTAGTAAGAGTGGTATTTGAGAGATTAACTACAGAATTTTGATTAACAACAGGCAAACTAACGTCAGGTTTTTTATCATTGACTTTGATGAGTTTATTCAACTTATTATTCAGGTTTGAACTATGTTTTGAAGAGATTTTGGTTGCCCTGTTCCAAGACGATTTTTCTATTGCGTCAAAATTTGAATTTAGATAAATTTGAATTTAGACCCTTCCCTCCTATTGGCCGTTGCTCTAACCCCCCCCCACTTGTGACGTCACCTTTCTCTATATATTTACCCTTTTTTCTCTCATTTCTTTCTGTTGCACTGATGAAGGTTGCCCTTTGAGCATCCGAAACAGCTGTCTGCATTTATAAATATTTTTTGTGCCCTTAAACGTTGTTTACCTTAGTTTGTACTGATAAACTATTTTCAATATGAATAGAGAAAAATTCTAACTCCCTCTTTTGGATTTTATGTTTTATAGTAAAAATTTAATTCCGATAAACTAACATAATTTCTTTAATATAGACTGTTTTTCTTAATTATAAAAATGCCGAAACATATTTGTGATTGTAATTTCAGCGTCAAAAATAAAACCGATAAAAAGGGCATCAATGTCTCTTCTATGTCAGAGGTTTAAACATCGCTGATGCTAATTGCATCGATTCGGATTCTGATCCAAACGAAAAAAGAAGAACTGTTCTTTTAAAGTTCTTCCAAAACTAAATTTTTTTTAAGCATCGCTGATGCTAATTGTATTGATTCGTAATTCTGATCCTAACGAGAGAAAAAAAACCCTTCTTTAAAAATTCTTCCACAACTACGTCTTTTTTTTTTTTTTTTTTTTTTTTTTTTTTTTTTTTGTAAAGAATTTTACGATTGGAGGTTAAAACTGCTATTTCCACTCGCTGTCAAAATTTCAGGATCCATGATCTGAGAATTATGGATTTATAAGAAACATATACATAGGCAAGCTCTTCATTTTATTACTAAATGTCTCTTTATTTAATGGAATTAATAATTAATTAAATTTAAAGGAATCTTAATTAATTTGATATGTGCATGACGTAAATCTGATTGAAATGGAAGATATGTTCAGCAGCGATAGATTCCGTCTTAGAAAAAGTTTAATGTTTATTTAAAATGAAGTGTTGATATAAATTATGTAAAATTAATGTTTGTATCTGTATAGCGTTCTCCTACACCATGGAGAGAGATACTCTCTTCGGTTTCTACTTACTCTTTGATGATTCCAATGTTTGGACAATACTGGATGAATTATTATCTTTTGACTGTACAGCCATTGTTTATGGATGATGGTCTCAATATACCTGTCAAAGAGGTAAAAGGAGTTGTATATTTTTATTCGTTAATTGGAATTTAAGTATCAAAAATGTTAAGGAGCAATTAATATATGAGAGTATAATGATTTGGTGAATGATGTATGATATTCTCCAATGGAAAGATGCAGGGCATAAAAAGTTTTTCTTTTTTTTTCAGATCAGCATTTTATTAAATTTAAATGTAAATATATAAATTATAAGTAAAGTTATATAGTTAAAATAGTTTAGTTATACAGTTAAAGTAAGAATAGTTTGAAAATAAGTTTTCAGAAAGCGTAGTGTCTTAAGCAAAATAAAAATAATTTAATTCACAATTTCATTCCTCTTTAGAAAAAGTACAAAAGTTTTGAAAGGATTATGTAAGTTTTGACTAAATAAATATATACCGCAGAACCCTTACATTATGACCACCCTCCATCTATAACAATGGGCTCGCCCAGGTTTTCATGATTTCTTGCTCAGGAACAGTGTTTTCAAGGGGCATATTAGGACCCATAATCCTCATAGAACAATTCCTGACGTCTGTAAGCTACTTGAACATAGTTGCAGATCCATTCATGGTTCACCCACTCATGGCAACAGTTTTTCCTGCGGGGGATGGTTTTTGCCAACAGGATAATGCACCATGTCATAAGGATCGAATCGTCGAGGAACATTCCAGTGACTTTCAAGTCATGTCTTGGCCCCCAAATTCACCTGACCAATCCAATAGAGCATTTGTGGTCCTACTTGTAAAACCAAATTCGTGCTGCCACGGTACCCTCTCGCAATGTGAGGAATTGCAGGACCAGTTGGTGAGTGCTTGGTACCAGATACCTCAGACTACATATCAGCACCTTGTGGATTCAATGCCACGGCGGGTGCTAGCAGTTTGGAGGGCTAAAGATGGTCCTATATGTTATTAGCAGGGTGGTCATAATGTAATGGCTCTTCGGTGTATATTCCAAGGCATTAGGTAATGAGTCATTTCAATTAAATATAGAGTAGAAGCAGCAAAAATGAATAAAAAAATTATTTAAAAAAAAAAACTTTTTTTGCTCATCTGAAAAAAAATCTAAATGTGAGAGCAAAGTGGCTTCTCTAAGATCTGGCATATTTAAGCGATACTTTTTCAATCAGAAAAGTTATTAAAATATGCAATAGCAAATATAACAGACTCAGACTTTTTGTAGCTCTATTTTTTATTAATATTTTGCATTTATTTTAATATTGTTATTTTTTGAAAATAGTTAAAATTGGCAGAAGTTTGTGTGTTTTTTCACACAAATGCAAGAATTTTTTTCTCCATTTTATCTAAACAATCCCATCGTCCTTATCGTTCACTTTAATCAACATCAATAATCGTTTCTTTAGGCTCATGAAAAGTTTTCAGTGTCCTGTACTCTCCAATTTGTTATCCTGGACTATTAAAATACGATGCTCTCATTCACGCATACTCGGCAGCGCAAAAAAGCTGCTTAGTACAAAAAGAGTCTAGTATTTCCCGTCTATTAGGATAGATGAAAAAACCGGATAAACTAATTAAGCCACATTCCACAGTTCATTTGATAAAACACTACTCAACTACAACCTAACTCCATGCCCAATACGAATAAAAAATACAGTAAAATATACAGTTAAATTTTTTATTACTGTTTTGAAACTATGCTAGTTGTAAATGGTTAAAAAACCATATAGTTTCATATTCATAGTTTTACTAGTTTTAAACAATTTCAGAACCGTAAGGGTAAAAAATGTCCTTTAGCGTAGTTATAGAATGAAGTTGGAAGATTTTCATGTTCTTTATAATCAAATTCTCCCCAATTACGACTATTCTTACTAAATGAAGTTGTGCTTGTTTGCTGTCACTTTCTTTAACATGATAATAAACTATACCATTGTTGATAATCGGAACTTCACTAATGATATAAACAATATTAAGAGGTTAAGTTTAGTATAGTTCAAACATAGTAAAAATCTTCAAAATTTTAAATTATTTTAAACAAGAAAGATATCTTAAATTTGGGACAAAGAAGTAAACATAACAATACATTTTTAAAATGAGAAAATAAGTTGCATACGTCAAAATAATTTTATGTTATTTTATTAAGGGTTTTTAAACTGTCCTAAGAGGATAAGGATTCTTATGTAATTTTTTTTTTTAGATTTTATAAGTTGAACACTTTTTGCTTGGGAAATTAAATACTGAACAATTTTGCAGTGTGTTAACGTACAAATTATTATCATTTTTAGAATGGGCTTTTCACCTCAGCACCTCAAGTTGTGCAGGCTATTGCAAGTCTGACTGCATGTTGGTTTTCTCTCTGGATTAATAAAAATGATACTTCAAAAATAAATCTCGCTAGAAAAGGATGCAATTCACTTGGTAAGTTTAAATAAGGGATTAGTGCAAATGTTTTATCCAGTTTAAAGGACATTCGGACCCTTTAATGTTAATTTCAATTTTTATATTTTAAGTCATATCTTTGTAACTAATTAAGAAAATCAAATAAAATTTCTCCCACTCATAAAACTCATATACCCAAAGATAATTTCATGAAAATTTAATTTTTAATAATTATTCATTACTTAATTTAATTGTGAATGAAAAAATTTTGAATTATGACGTATAAATTTTTTATACCATATTAATCTACGTATTTTCCTATTGCAAAATCTAAAGTTTCAACAGTTCTCATTTGGTGGAAGCCGACAAAAACTAGAATGAATTATTTTTAAGAAAATAATTTGGTAATAGTGAAGAAATATTTAAATTCAAAACAATAATTCAAATCCATATAACAACTTTAAAAAAAAAATTACATCTTTTTAGTAAATACTAAGTCATTGAAATAAATTTGAATTCAAATAAATGACATGTAATTCGTTAAACCTATTAGAAATGTGCTATAATATAATTCATGATATAAATCAAAAATCGTCAAATGAATTGGTAATATATAAATTCGTGAAAAAAAGCACTTTCCACAAAATACTAAAATACTATCGACAAAGACTACTCACTTCTGCCTAGCTTAATAGTATGAGATTGCCACAGCTGATAGGGTGAATTTCAGAAGAGATCACATTTGGTGAAAAATGCTCTCTCTGGTTATTTCAGTTTCCGTTTTTTAAAGCGCTATATGTTGAGCCACCTCAGCTAGATTTGGCATGTGAAATTTTTAGCTGCAATCATTGGTCGATCTTTTATCGTTGCCATTCGGGGAGTTGTAATGAGGTTTTTTTTGTCGCCGTGTAAGAGAAATATATGTATAGATTTTGTCTCTAAAAACCTTTTACCTTTTTTTAAATTATAAAATACGATGCTTCCTTTTTAGTCGCCTAAAAATCCATTCCTAATTTAAAAAAGAGATTTGAATAAAACATTTTACATATAAATATAAGTCATGCATATAAATTTTATTGTGACCCAATTTAAGACCTAATTTTTTCGAAATTTTGTCTGCAACCTATTTCAAGGGTCAAGGTTCCAAATATGTTTATTCAGATAAAGTACGTTTTTTAGTCTGATTTCGTAACTTAATTAACAGTTAATTAGGATATTTGAAGTCACCCCCAGGAACCATTAAGATTTACACTTAATTCATGAAAGTCCTATCATTAGAACGAGAGTTATTCAAGGTGATATTTTTTTTTTTGCCGACTGTACATACCTTAACGATTTTTTATTTAGAAAACATGTGAGTAGCAAAATGTTACTGTTAATGCTGCCAGCGAAAAATGTTGCCGTATTGCTCAAGTTTAATTCCACAAAAAAGAAGTGCATAAAAATATTATTACTTCTAGTGTTATGATAATGATTTGTTTTTTATTTTAGCTGTAATATTGTTTATATTTGGACTTGGAGGTATGTATATGTCAGGATGTGATATTATGTGGAATATTGTCTTCCTGTTCTTTTGTAATGCAGGTCTAGGTTTTACTTTTGGAGGATGTCTAATAGTTGCTGTTGACATGACGCCTACATATTGTGGTGAGTGTAACAAAAAGTTTTAATTTATTTTTTATTCTTTGTTTTTTCTTTAAAAGCCAATATTTTTCTTGATTTATTTGTTATCTTGAATTGCTTTTCAATAAGTATGTTGCATAATTGAATTTTTCTGTAATAAGTAAATACACTGCTACAGTTTTCTTTCTAAAATTACGGTAAAATAACCAACAACAGTTTGTTCATCCAATTAACCACAAATTTTACGATAAAGAGCAATTTTTACTTTTACGGTTTGAAACCGTTTACCAATCGTACGGTTATAAAACCGTGAATATAAAAATACGCCGTTTTTTAACCATTTACATCCAGCCTAGTCTTAAAACCATAAAAAAAGAAATTTATCTGCACATTGGAGCTAAACTTAGCATAATTGAATTGTTCTGTAATAAGTAAATACACTGCTACACTTTTCTTTCTAAAATTACGGTAAAATAACCAACAACAGTTTGTTCATAAAATTAACCGTAAATTTTACGATAAAGAGCATTTTTTACTTTTACGGTTCGTAACCGTTTACCGATCGTATGGTTATAAAACCATGAATATAAAATATGTGGTTTTTTTTTAACCATTTACAACCAGTATAGTCTTACAATCATAAAAAAGAAATTTAACTGCACATTGGAGCTAAGCTTTTCGTTACTTAAAGGGCATTGTAAAGTGCTTTTCATGTTTTGAAGGGAATGAGGTGTAATAATGTCGTCAACTGGAATTCTTGTTTTTTCGGTCATGAGACTGACAGATTAGCCCTCTCGGCTATAATATGTACGCAGTTACAAGGATCTCGTTAAAATTCTAGTTATTTAACCGTATTATGGGAAAACAGTTAATAAACGGTCTTTCTATCAATTAATAGTTTGAATACCATCTTATTTATGATTATTTGACTATTTTGTTTGAATATGGTAAAATAACAATTAAATAAATTGTTATTTAAAAAAAATTTTCCCCCAGAAATTTCTAACAGTGTCGTTCAAAACCTTTACTATTATTATTTATTAATTTTTGTTAGTTTTATGCATAATTCTTTCTTTTTTAAAAGATTCCTAAATCACTGAAAATTTGAGAGCTAAAATATATAATTGTTAACGACTTAACTCGAAAAAATTCGTAAGAACTTAATCGCTTTTATTTTTATAATAACTTTCTGGCTTCACAACACATAAAAAAATCGTATTATCACCTGCTGTATTCTCTGTAGAGAGATTAAATTAGTTCTTTGTTAATTAGATAAGGAAACGGACAAAGAGAAAAAAAACAATAAAAATTTTAAATGCTGTAAAATTGCCATCTTAAAAGATGCTTTAATCTACTTTCAATCAGAAATCAAAAAAGGACTTTAAAACAGCTTGGTTTTCAGAGAACATTTCCAACACTTTATATATTTATTCGCTAAACTTCTTTACGAATTATATTTGAAGTGCTTAATTAGTACTTATATCTTTATTCAGAGGACACTATAATCATCAGTCTTAAAATGTAAATCTCAAACCTTTGTTCAAAATCAGGCCAATTAAACATGCAAATTCAGATAGAAAATGAATAATTATCAGAGAAAATAATTAAATAGTTAAAAGCACATTAGGAAAATCAAAAGAATAATTATCGTTATCAACAATATCAGGGCAATCACATCATGTTTTATTTAAATTTTGCATTAACTTTGACTGCTGTTATTAATGTCAATAATGATAATGTATTGATATAATAACATAGTTATTCATTTTTCTAACTAAACTATTAATTTAAATACCTTCATATGTGAGCGTCGGTGATGACTTTATTTCGGACAAGTATTTTTTAAGTAAGGCAAAAGTTACTGCACACTGGTGTGCTTTGAACACTAACACAAAAACTTATTGATACAAAAGGCAGTTAATTTCGCAGAATACATCCAAGTTACATTCACTGTTGATTGGATAGATTTTTTGAAATCTAAATTCATACTTGATGATTTATAAATTTTATGCCCTTTTAGGTCCTTTCATGGGATTCCTTAGCACAATAGCTAGCTTATCCGGATTTATATTGCCTATTCTGACTGGACAATTAACAAAATATGAAGTGAGTTTTATATTACAATATATTATTTTATATATAAAATTTTTTATGGTGCATATATCTCAATTTATATGCATTAGATGTTTAAAGGGAATAAAGTAGGGGCAGGCTAGTTCGTTGTTATCAAGTGGGCCGAACTGTCTTACTGCTCGTAAAATCTTACTTCTCGTAGAGGAATTGAAAAAAAAAAAAATTAAGCATGATATTATCAAAGATCGCAAATAAAACGAGATATATCGATACGAATTCCGCATCCGGCTTGCACCGACCACAGTGCTGACGTGAAATATCCTCAGTGGTAGACGGATCAGGGGTTAGAGTCCCCTTGCAGCGACGCTAACAGGAGGGGGGGGGGGTTCTCCTGGTCTTCCTCTTCATGCAACGCAAATGCGGGTTAGCTTCATCAAAAAGTTCTCCACGAAAACAGATTTCTCTCAATACTCGAACCAGGAGTTCTCTTGTCTTCTGGATTGGGTTCAAAATTACAAGGCTATAGAGTTGAACATTAGTAGTCGTAAACCCAGGAAATTGGGTCGGCTGTACAACGACGGTTGTAAAAAATAAAATAAAATAGAAAGAGAGAAATTTATTTTAATTTCCTAGGAGAGAGTTTAGAAAATCGCTAAGGGGAACGAAATATTTTGAATCTCAATTTGGAATTGAAATACATTTTTTTTTACCCTTGGTAGATAGATCGAAACTGAATATCCATGTCTGGCTGGCACGTGCCGTCCAGGATATTATAAAATTTTTATTATAAAACACAAAAATTAGCAGACATTGAATTTGGTAAAAGGCCATTAAATTTTTTTTTCTTAAGTCAAACATTTTCAACTCTGTTGATGACAATATGACAATAATCAATTAAAGCAGATATCGATACGGAAAGTAAAGATTACAATTAGCATAAACATTTTTCTTAAAAGTGAATACACTGAAACAACAATTATTTACAGAATCGCATTGTGGATCACACATGTTCTTTTGTACCTTAAAATTGTTTTTGTTTGTTTTATTCTTGTTTATCTCCAAATCGCTTTACTTGTTTGGTTTGAATACATCGCTCGATAAAATTAACAGTGGGGATACAAATGTACCGTCCAAGATTTGCGTTTTATTTTCAACTGCAGTTATTTTAATTGATTTAAATATTATTATTATAACAACGAAAGTATTTTTAAGTGATTATTATTTTTAATGCATATATAATTTCAGCAAACACTGGCGCAATGGCATAAATTGTTTCTGATAACTATGATTATTGCAACATTGGACGGTGTGGTGTTTCTTCTATGGGGTTCAGCGGAGATTCAATCTTATGACCCAGCTTACCAGAAAGAAAAATCATCAGAAATTACTTCTACGCATTTATGACTACATCAAAGGATTTAAAGAATACTGATTTGGTTAAAAACATTTTAAAATAATTCCAAAAGAGAGTTTTAAAACAATTTAATTCATCAGAAGTACCACAACTTGTATGTTTGTAATATTTCTTTTAAGCATTCAAATTCCACAAAGATTCAACCTTGTAATCCAGTTTATAAAAAAGAAAGAACATTCTCATCTCAAAGTGAAATGAATATAGCATAATTTGGCTCATGTCATTTTTGACAACATTAAAGGATTTAAAGATTTCTAGATTAAATTATACTAGTTATTCAATATTTTTATACGAAAGAGAGTTCTAAGCAATGTATTGCTCAAGTTTATTTGCTGTGGTTTTAAAAATTGTATCATAAGTAATTATATTTTTATTGATTATTTTGTTTTACATTTTACACAATAAACTATATTTATGCCTTTTTCAATTCCTACTATTAGTTCACAATCTCCCTATATATATTTATATATCTTGTTCAAAATTTCAATCCTTAAATTCAAATACATTTTTTAAACTTGTAGTGGATGTTACTTGATTAATATAGTTTTTTCGAATATTAATTCATTAATTAAATTTAACTTATTAATTTTAGTTTTATATGGGAGGAAAAATTTCTCTTATGTAAGATATTTGGAAAGTTATAAATTTAGTAATAAATACCGTCAGTGGCGAAGCGTGTAGATCGTTGTAAGAAAATTTTTTTTTCAGATTCTTTTTAAATAAATACGTAATAACAAACAAAAATAATAGTTCAGCACCGTATATAGAAAGGAAAATGGAAAATTGCAAGGAAGTTACCTTTCTATCTTGCCACTTAATATTGTGATTCTGTCATATGCATATGTATATTTATATTAATTGTAGGTATTTAATAAAAAGTAACTAAAATAAAAATTTTCTTTGCTGACATAAGTAGAAATTGACAGTAAATTTTTGTTGATATTACTTGCTATTGTTTGACTTTTGTGTTCTCAGAAATGATGGTTTTATTTAAAGTGGACGAAGAAAAACAAGAAGACAATAAAAAATTTAAAATAATTGTCTCCATCTTATTTTCAAATATTAAAGTATGAAATGAACCTAAAGAATATGAAAGAAATGATAATTTTCAAATAAAAAAGAAAAAATTAATATTAATTTTGTAATGCTTTGAAATATTTTTTTTTCATTCTGTAACTGATGATGTTATTTGTGGTAGTACTTAAGCAGCTTTGCATAGTAACACAAGCAGACAGGTTTGCAGTACTTGTTCCTATCTTATTAACATTATTAAAATCAAAAACAATCTTAAGGTTAATTAGGTCCCCGATCCCCCCAAATATGGGTATGCGGGAAAAATTTTCAACTTGTCGCCGTGACAGTCCCCGGACAGCCGGAGGTGGACAGAGAGTATCTGGCACACGTACCGTCCGAGAGTCCCGGCGAAGCCCCTCCGTAGCATTTATTTAAAAACAAGAAAAAAACATAGTACTATTTTGGCAACAGCCCGGAGGTAATCGGGCAAAAATACAAAAGTAACAAATTTACCTCAAGAATTAAACGTTTTACATGTATAATAGTAGCGATTATTCCGACTATTAACTAACAGGAGAAGTTAAACATCTAGATTGATGTTTACAATAAAATATATGAAAAATTCCAGAAAATTTTTTTTTAATTAAAGTTCATAAATTGGCCAATGGACCCTTAAAAATATTTGAAATTTAATAAAATTTACGATATCTACCCAGAATTTACCATGCGAGAGCTGTCAAAATACAATGGAATTTGTACAAACTTCGTGAAAAATATATATTTTTTTAAATATTTTAAAAACAATCGTAAATATGATTGTAAATTGAGTTTATAATTAAATAAGAAACAATCGTAAATATGATTTAATTATAAACTCAATTTACAAAAGTTATAAAAATGCATGTTATTCGCTTATCCGAAATTCTATTTCCCTTGGAACAGTATTTAAAATTATCGATGCATCATTCTCAGTTGAAAGTTTTTTTGGAGTGAATTTGAAAATAGATTGATGCTAACGATAAACAAATTCACCAACTTTCACTTGAGAAACAGGCGTCATTATTCAAATGAAAAAAAGCTATCTTCTGATTTGTTAGTATTATCCGTGACGGTTTCGATGAGAGGTTATGTAATGAATATATTTCAATTGCAGATTTTTCCTGAGCATTCCTGAGTAAAAAATCCATTTAAAATTGACGCCATATTTACGCCGATAGTTATTTTTCTTTTTTGCTCCCGATTTTGGGTGCAATTGTTTTCGTACCCGCGACATTAAAAAAGAAAAAGGGTATACTTATTAGAGAAAAAAAATTATATTGCTTACATTTTCTTGGTGTAATACTATTTAATTCCCACAAACTGGATGTTAAATATGAAGAACGAAGGTAAGTAAAATATTTTAATTAACTTCTGAAGCCCATTTAAATTATTTATATATTTTGTGAAACATTTAAATAATTAATACCAATTATTTAAATATTTCAAAAAAGTTTAATTTAATATTTAAATAATTTATTTATATAATAAGTGAAAGTACTGAAATTTAATTATAGAAATAATAATATTTCCACTTTATTGCCCCCTTTGATTATATTATTATTCATAACTACTTATTTCCTGAAAAAATTCTTCATTCGAAAAAAAAAATTCTATTGAACAAAACAGAAAATAGATATGTTAAAAATTATTAAAATAAACACATGTTCATCACCAAATCCTGTCTGGCTGTCTAAGAAGATAAATTCAAAATATCTTCTTATAAAAGTAAACAAATTTCAATTCCACAATAAAGTCTAATCTCAATTTTATTTATACGATGTTCAAAACAACAAATTAAATATAAAAAAATGCAAAAACAAGTGTGAAAAATAACCTAAAAATGATTTTTTTAAAAAAAGATTAAGTTATCTTAGGGTAAGCAATATTGCACGGTAAAAACTAGAATCTGAACCGACAGTTTTAATCCGTTTATGAATAGGGTGAACAACAGAGAAAAACTATTTGGTGAAGAAAAAAAAATTGAACCGGAAAATATGCGGAAAAAGTCTATATATATAAAAAAAAGAACAGAAACACAGGAATTTTTTACATTTCACGGGTAACGATTGAAAACAGAAAGAATCTCTGTTTTGTTTGCTGTATATATTTTTTTTCTATAGAATTTACAATCATTTTTTACAGTGTATATGAAATTTCAATAATTATATGTTTTTTTTAACAAAATTACCACTTTATTTTTTAAAAAAAATATCGGCTTTAAAGGAAAAATAACGACTATTTAGAATTAAGAATTAATTATGGGGCTTGATGTAGAATGATGGACCTGAACTGTACCCGGTCCTAAAAACGAATTTGGCCCCGCAACATAATCACAGCCCTTTAAAAACCTTTTTAAGAATCTATATCAGAAAGAAAGTTAATAAAATAATGCAGCATGGGGTGAAAAGTAATACTAAAGCAAGGAAAGAACAAAAACGATTTTTTCACTTCCTCTCAGTTTCCGCCACAAACGAAAATGTTTTCATAATGATTGGTTGATTTGGATAACCTTTTCCTTTTTTTTCTTCTTTTTGCTAAAATATGCCTATTTTTAACTTCAATTGTTGTGAAGATTATAAAAATGTTCCTGATAAATGATTGCAGAAAACCCTGCATAATGTTAAAAATTGTAATTCATAATATTCTAAAAGCGCATAAGTGACACATGATATTTTAAAAATATTTTTAGAACTTATGTTTACATTTTAACTATTAAATACATAAAAATTGGGATGAGGCATTTTTTTATCGTTTGTAAAAGTAATATTCTAAAATTCACTATCAAATTCATATTTTGTTATTATATTTAAATGTCTCAAGAATTAATTTTGATACAATGCTACTAAAAAATTTAATTCTCTCGTGCTTTTTTTTTTTTTTTTTTTTTTTTTTTTTTTTTTTTTGAAAAAGTGTTACTTATAAAATATATGCACTTTGACTAAAATAGATTACAATTCGTAACTTATTGTGTAGTTTTACCCTTATTGCATATTTACTGTTGATTACAAATCAAAAAGGGAATTGTCCATAAACCATTTAAAGTTATGTTGAAATTTTACGAAAAAATAAATAAATAAATAAATAAATAAAATAATACAAAGAATGAGAATAAATAAATCGTATAATTATAGAGACACGGTACGTTTGGTAGCGCAAGCTATAGTCTTTGTTTTCTTCTTTTTACTGTTGACCAAAATATCATGGTGTTTTCTTCAAGCATTTGAAACTTCTTTCTCAACTTTTTTGCTTCTTCGTGTGCAAACTTATCTGATTTAGAACATGCAACGCTTGAAAATTACTCTCAACTTAACATGACTCAGGTCTAGTTCCCAATCCCAGTTGTGAATTTAATGTATTAAAAAAATATTTGTATTGAAAAATGATGACAATGAATTGTTTCCATAAAGACGAAGATCTTATGCAATATAAAATAATAGCTCCACATCTAATAAAATCAACTAAAAATAAAACTAATGTTTTCAAATATAACAAAATCCGACCAATAACAACACTATGTTTTAAAAAATAATTAAATTCGAGCAGTAAAAGTTTGATGCAACTTACAGCTAAGTATACACGCGAAAGTTAAAGGAGTTATAAGAAAAAAGAAGATAAGAAAAACAAATGTACTAGATTCAATAACGAAGCTCATGATCGTTTCTCTCATAGAACTCGCGAGCTTCTGCATGGTCTTACAGGGAGCTTAACCGTGACAAAAAGCTTTGGAAATTACAAGCGAATGCTGCTTGTAGTAACTTATCAACTGGCGAGCTACTCAGCTGACAGATTACCTCACATCTCACATCGACGATCTGCAGCGAACTGAAGGGCGATAAACCTGACAGTTTGGATAACCCGTCGAGTTTCCAGGAAGATGACAGGTATGATTGAGAACCACTAGTGCTTCAAGATGGAAGTTGTGACGGTACCTTCTAGAAGAGCGAAATCCTCAACATGGGTTACCATAAACAAGAAATTTGAGCCTTTAGTAGTTAAAACGAAATGACATGTTTCTTATTATTGGACTACAGTTTATGGACGTCGGACTACTAATTTGTTATGTGCTGAGGCCTTCACTCTTCTAGGGTGCGTAGTATACGGGGACTACGTAGACCACTAGGACGAATATGCCCTAACAATATGATTAATATAGTAGGATTAATATAAATACGAAGATCAAAAATGATTACAAAAATGCACCCGTGATCGTTTGCTGAAAAAATAATCGATAAAACTTTTTTAGTATTATTTTTATATCGCTTAAACCAGACGATACGATGATGATATGAAAGATACTTGAAATATCATTTAATCTTAAAACTATTCTTAATGATATGCAGGGTGATACTAATATAATATCATTCATGCATATAGAAATGGAATATCAGCGTGGTCATACGTTGCGGGCGTATTTGCGTAACTAAATTTAAATAACTTCGGCATTTAAAATTATTTGAATAGAAAATAGTAAATCTAATGTAATATTAGTAATTAAAAATTTAATAAATACTATAAAAAATTTAAATATAACAAAATTATAAAATAAAAATTATGAAAAATAAATTAAAAATATAAGTTATAAAATAACTTATTATAAATATAATAAAAAATTAGTCCGAGCAACATATCTTTACACAATCATACAAAAAATGAAAATAATAATGACAAATATAAGAAAGTGCCTCTGAGAAATAATTTTCTTAACTCATAACTCTCGTTTTCCTTCTTAATTAAAAAGTTTGACATATTGTACTGAAATTAGTTTCCAATATGTATAACCTCTTAAATAGTTCGAATAATATTGAATCTATATTTATTCTTTGCCTCAATCTGTTGAAAATAAAAATTTACATTTATTCATAAGCGTCCGGAATTTTCCTATAATTTTACTAATAATTCTAGGCAGACATTTATTTCTGAATATTTCATTTACAAAAAAAGAGAAAAAAACAGCTAAAATTGATTTTGTATAGATTAACGATGCTGAAAATCAGTCTTTTACGTAACTATTTTACTTTAGAATTCCTTAGTCCTTTTTAATTTATTATTTTTTTATTAAACTTAACATAAAACAACTTGGTCCCCAAAATATTGCCTGTCATTATTTATAAATTGACTGCGAATTCTAGCTGGTTGTTAAAGAATATTTGCTCATTCCCATGCCTGCTCATTGCCTCCTTCCTGATATATTTACTAGGAAATAAGGCCCTTAATACCTACCCAGGTAGCACAACGATAATATTTAGCACTAGATAAATGCAATATAACACTAGAAAGCTCTAGACTCCTGAAAAATATATAGTAATATTGGAGTTAATGTTATATATGATTATAAAAAAAATTTGATCTCAAAGTTGAACATGTAAAATTATCATCTATTTCATTGCATTTGGTTCAGTACCACTTTTCGTAAAAAGGCACCTGATATTATTGATAAATCAAGATTTATTCGTGAAGGAACACAAAAAGTTAAAATTTTCCACAATTTTTGTTTTTAACGCTGCAATTTTAAGTTAGAAGATTATTGTAATCTGATTTGGTTTGTAAACGGTAAACTGGAAGAACTTTTTCAAATAACTGTTGTTGGGGTTACGAGGGATTGTATACATTATTACCAATTTAAATTTAGCGCTTCACTTCAGAGGGTATTTATTACCTTTTTATATTGTTAATAAACCGCCAGACTTTAAATAAATCATAAACATGTACTAGTGAATATTTCATTCGTAAAATTCCATTTTATTAAGTTTATCGATGCTTGAAATTTTATTTATAATTAATACGTTTTTAACACATGTATCTACTCTCAGTTAAAAATAGTTTAACGCTTAATGAGATCATAAAACGAGACACTTCTGATATTTCTTTTTATTCGCATATTTTTCAATTCTATAAAAACATAAGGTTTAGATTTTTGTCTAGAAGTTATTGCAAGATATGCAAGTAAAACTACGCTAAGTAAGTTTAGCAAGGGATTAAAATAATGCAATCTTTTTCTAACAATAATCCAGATAAATTAATACGTAAATAAATAAAACATCTATTTTTCTTTGCCTACTAACTGAAAGTTAATAATCTTTTGAACCAAATTTGGGTTGATAAACCCTTATGTTTAAAAGCATTGCTTTTTTGGATTCAATAACTATTGAATACTGTCAAAACACTAATTCAACTTTTGCTTTTACAATAAAGAATAAAAATTTATTTATTTGTATAAATCTAACAAAAATATAAATATGTATTTTTTTCTTGTGTTTCAACAAAAGATTACCAAGATTTTCATGTATCATGTTAAACAATGAAGGTAAGAATGTACTTGTACAATGTTTTCACAATTGGATGAAGTTTATTTTATAATGTGTTTTGTTTTGAAGTAAAGCAATTGTGTATTGAAATGGGTGTAATGTTTGTCAAGATTTCTTGATTCTTAATTATTGAAGACTTGTAAAGGAATCTGAAAGTTCTGAAAAATAAGTTCGATATTCATTTTACAATCTATATTATATAAAACGCTAATACGTACGTATGTATCAATAAAACCGATGATATTTCTTTTCTCGCGCTGGCAACAGTTTTCATTTTTAATTGGGTTTACTATAGCCTACGTCACAGGTTGTATTATTCCTACTAAATTTAACCCATGAACGGCATTCTCTGCGAGCCTAACTTCAAGCCACAAATAAGCAAACGAAGTGTTTGATCGTTTAAATAGCTGCTCGCCAGATTTTATTGCATTATAAAGAAAAGTAATTGATATTCGATTTTTGATTAATAATTGATTTATGTGGATAGTGGCATTTATGTGGATAGTGGCATAGAATTTAGCATTGCGTCATGGT
>NC_092209.1:49929943-49933277 GCF_043381705.1 Parasteatoda tepidariorum | reverse complement strand
AATTCTCACAAAATTATCTTCATCGAAGCCGATGCTTTACATCCGGCGTTCAGTACTATTTCATATTGTTTTACAACACATGGTTTTAGCCCTCTGGTGGGAAAGACTTTAAAACAAAACTTACAACAGTTACTTTTCTCAACAACTGAAATTTAGAATAGTGTGATTAAGAAAAATATGTGAACTGTTTGCAATTTCAAATTAATATTGAAATGCACAGGTTTAGAATTTTCTACAGTGAAACGTTTTCGGAACTTCAGTGTTCAAAAAAGTATACAAAAGCTAGAGGTTAAGAACGTATCCAATGAGCGAGCAAAGTGAGCATCGGATTGCAAAGCAATCCGAAATGAACTGCAAAAGCAGTTCCGGGGGTTGGCGAGCGGCAGCGAGCAGGGGGCGTAGCCTCCTAGTTTCATAATAAATCTTCACAATTTTAAAAACATAGGGCTTGAGAGACGTGATGATTGCATTAATGAAGCTTTATAACATATAATGTTGGAGAATTTTTATAATAGTACTTAAGTGGTATAAAAATAATTGAATGTATTTAAAATTTGGTTAATTATAACTTTCGGTGACGTTGTGGATTTTTGTCTTTAGTACGATTTGAAGCAAAAATTGCTTTTCATACAAAAATATCAAAAACAAAATTCCCTATTCTGTAATTTTTGTTTACACGCTTTTTTGTGTTTACATACTAAGGTTCATTTTCTCGTTAACTTTCATTTCATCCTTTCCTCATATATTTTGTTCCTTCTATCTGTTTTCTTCTTTCTAATGTGATGATTATAAAGGTCACAATTTATTTCTTTTATTAATAGACTTTTTACAATTTTTTTATGAAACCTATTCACTGGGTCCGTAATGCATGATCTCTTATCATCAATCTGGAAATGGAATTCTTTTGTTTTAATTAAGAATTAAATTTTATGATAGCAGAATCCTCGAGATAAAAACTGATGGTAGTCTAATTTCAATCATTAATAATAAAGGCCTCTTTTAGAAGGTGATGTAATAAATGTATGTTTTTTTATGCAAATTTAATTCAAATGAATTATGATTATTACTTTTTACAGACTGTAAATATTACGTAACTTTTTCGGCAAAAGATTGTTGTTATAGTACAAAGTAGCTTTAAATAATTATCGGATTGCTAAAAATATTCCTGATATGTCAACTTAAATTATTTATTAAAATGAAATATTTTTGACACTTGTTTAAAATATTAGATTCTTGATTCAGCCCTTTGAAGAAATCTCTACCGTTGCTTTATGTTTTGTTTCAGATTTTTTTGTTCGGTAAAGTTTAACGTACTGAAAAAATAAAGTTACGCTAGGTATTCCTTCATTCAATTTCAATGGAAAAAGAAATGAACGAAAACTTATGGAAGTAAGGGTAGATATTTTACCACAAGTAAGACAAGTGTGAACATTTATTTTTCCAATTTTCGTTAGCTTAACAAAACGGAAGCTAATTGAATTTATGTTGTGGCGTAACTACCACTACGATTATTAAGCATCAATTCATTGGTATATAATACATGCTAACTTGATTCAATCACGAGGGACCTTTTGTTGGATAGATGAAGATTGGCATAGTCGTTAACACCGCCCCCACATTGGTGACCTCCTGACGTGATTTGAACACGCAGTAACGCCTACTTTGATTTGGTAACGCCTACTTCGATGGATGATCCATACTGAACAATTGACTTGCTACTTGTGACTGCATCATTATCCACCTCCTCACGCTGTTGCTGCTCAGTTTCACTCTCACACACACAACGCATACACTCGACTGCTAAAGGCAACACAGGAGCGACATTCAGCACTTAAATAAAAACCTAGTGATCTTAATCCAGCTCTTCCGGTCTTTCACAAGTACAGCAACTAGTGGTATCAGTTCATCAAATTCTATCCCTGATAATTCGATGAACTATTATTATGGCTAACTAGTATTATGGTAACTAGTATTATGGTGTAACTACCACTACGATTATTAAACATCAATTCACTGGTATATAACACATGCTAACTCGATTCAATCGCAAGGTACCTTTTGATAGACGAAGATTGGCATAGTCGTTAACTGTGCCCCCACAATGTTAAAATCAATTAATATAGTTCACAGAAATATAAAAAGTTAATTGTAATTTTTCTCGTTTCACAATTGAAAACATGTCGTTAAAATACGTACCTATTTCAACGGTGATCAATAAATCATTCAGTCAAATCTCAACAACTCACTATCAACAACAAAGTCTCACTTAGGAGTTCTCGATTACAAACGCTAATTTCTAGTGATAAAAAAAAGATGCGCGCCAACACATGGGTGTTTTTGAAAGGGAAAATAATTCGCGTTTTGCGTAAATGAGTGAGAATTGTGTGTAAGCTAATTCTATTATAAGTGTTCAGACTTGAATTACTCCCATTAAATCGTATATGAACTCTCGATTTGGTCCTCGAACAAAATGTTTCTTCACACGATTTTTTGAGTTGTTTAAGAATTTATTCGAGGACCTATTATATCGCAGTTTTTACAGTGTAGAATTATTAAATAACATAACTGGATTATGCTTTTAAT
This sequence comes from Parasteatoda tepidariorum, assembly GCF_043381705.1. Lineage (NCBI taxonomy): Eukaryota > Metazoa > Arthropoda > Arachnida > Araneae > Theridiidae > Parasteatoda > Parasteatoda tepidariorum. The sequence continues at coordinate 49,930,694 of NC_092209.1, read as the reverse complement.
TTTCATGTATAAATTGTAAGAAAGCTGGTATTTACTTTTAATATTGCAGGTGTTGTCTTTCAAAGAAGATATGTGATAACTTTTCTGATTTTCCTTTCATCCATTGTGACAGAATCACAGCGTTTGAATTTGAGTTTTGCAATAGTGGGCATGGTGAACAATACAGGAAGTCGATCAATTGGTAATAACGAAGCGGAGTGTCCTTACCTGAGAAATGAGACAAGCATCCTAGAAAATGTGATTATCACAACTTTCTTTTCATTTAAATTTAAAGCAAATAGGCTTTGATAAAGCAAACTAATAACAATTTACAACATTCAAATTGACAAAGCAAAATATTTTTTTATTTTCAATAAGCATTAAAACTCTAGTAACGTATGACTATTATAATCAAAAAATGAAAAGTAAAACATTCTTTTTTTTAAACTTGATTTATATACTACTAAAGTAATTATTAATGTGAATTACACTGGGGAAAACAATAAGGTTTTAATTAAGCAAAATGATAACAATTTGCAACATTCTAACTGACAAAGCTAATAACGATTTACTTTCAATAGGCAACTTCTAATAGAGTTAAGAAACATCATCAAGATAAAAACTGCTTCTGAGTCCATGCCCGAAATTTTAATCGTACGCAACTAGTGGCAATTCCTTACTAGGATTTGTTCAGAAGCACACCCAGATAGCAAAATAAGGTTTTATTCACCCAACAAAAACCTTTTCATGTAAACCTAAAAAGGGTTTTTCA
>NC_092209.1:49927925-49929443 GCF_043381705.1 Parasteatoda tepidariorum | reverse complement strand
TATATATATATATATACACGTCCTTGTTTACATTTTTGAACTAATAAAAATCTATTACCCATTATATTTTCCTAATAACGTACGAATCAAAATGAGAAAACAAATTGAAATCAAATATTTTTTAAACCCTACCATAAACTATTTTAGGTAACAAAAAATTAAAATTTTTAATTTATATTAAATACGTATTTATTTATTTTTGAGAGTGTATAAATCTTTTTATTTGTTTTGGTGTTTTTAATTATAAACTAATATTAAAAATTTAACTCTTAGTGTCAAATATTTCATTTTCTGATTGCAAAATTGTGATAAGAAAATAATTTAGAAACAATAATCTCTAATAGTGTTACAAATTTTTTAAGTAAATAAAAGTAGTTATTTTTAGCTTATCATAAAATAGTTTTCATCGCTAAGAGTCATCTAAGCAAGTTTAAAAAAATATCATTTTAATGGCGTGGTCTAGAATGTTTGCTAGAACAATGTTAGGTTTTAACAACTTATTATCTGATTTAGAGATAAATGCTAAATCAGATTTTTATGAGTTAGATATCATAACAAAATATAGATGAGATGATGGTATTCAATCGATTAAAAATGTTTATTCATTAAATTTATATGACTTTAATATCTATACCAGGTATAGAGCAGAATTAGCAATATATCCTCATTCTTTGCGATTGTAACAATAAATCTTTCTTTTACATTTTTCTAACGCAATAAATGCATCTTTATTAAGTCTCGATTTGTAAAAATACCTATTTATAATAAGAGCATCGATTTGCATTTGTTATTTCCTTCTGTATTTCATGAATTGCATAATTGGAATTGTTTATACAGATCGATATTTTAGTTTATATTTTTTATATCACAATAATTTAGAATCATGCCACTTTAAGACATAAACATCTAAGATTTTCTACAAAATTAATTGCAATCATCATTTTTAGAATGGACTTTTAACCTCGGGGCCTCAATTCGCACAAGCTATTGCAGGTCTTACAGCCTGTTGTTTTTCTTTTTGGATCAATCGTAATGATACCTCCAAAATATATTTGGCTAGAAAAGGATGCAACTCGTTAGGTAAGTTTCAGATATTAAATCACTAATAATAATTATTCTTAGTTAGCCTCCCTTGTTAAGCAGCTTGGTTGCCTTCCCAAATCTGACACTTAGTGTCTGGTATTCATCATGGTGACTGTCATTGTGATGAAATTACATTTCGGCACATTGCAATAATTGATAAAATTAAGTGCAGTAATTGATAATACCAATCGCAATAATTCATGATACCATTTGCAATAAGTGATAACATTAAGTTCAAACAATTAATATTATATAAATTAAATATTTGACTAGACAAGGCTGCAACTCGTTGGGTTAGATACAGGTATTAAGTCATTTATAATAAATATTGTTAACCATCTTGGTTGCCATCACAAATCTAGCACTTAGTGTCTGGTATTCACCATGGTGACTGACATATATATATATATATATATATGTATATATATATATATA